>NC_048569.1:46209860-46412360 GCF_013265735.2 Oncorhynchus mykiss | reverse complement strand
CTCACGACCAGAGGACTGTTCAGCTAGACGACATGCTACAGAGGTTCCCCAAGTGGGCGTTCCCCTCTTCCTGGGTCTCCACCTATCACATGTACAGATACTGAGATAATGGGCCCGTTGTTGGGCCTGCTTCCCCTCCACTCCAATACACTGAAACAGACAGACACAGATGGCAGACACACGGACATGCATGTCCCCAGTTCACTGGCATATTCAAGAGAACCCCACCATCACGTTGTCAATAGGCTAGTTGCTAACAGGAGAGCCACTTAAGGCAAGCAACCTTTTTTATACAGTATATTGTAACAGGTAGGACAATAAAATAACTAACTTACTGACAAGGGCATGGTCCACCGGAGTTCTTCCTTTTTTTTTGTGGGGAGAGAGGTAATTAGGGCGTTGTTTTTTTTACTCTCTTTACCTAACTGTTTTGTATCTATTCTACCTCCTGCCAGCTCTGTCAACAAGCATGAGGTCAAAAGCATCAGTCTATAGCGTCACTATCTATATTTTCAGGAAAGGCTACAGTGGATGGTTATATCTCTAACATGTCTGGTTCTGACCTTTCCAGGGCCAAGCATAAAGGGACAATTCACATATTTTACATTTCCCTAGGGTGTATTTTGTTACCTTCAAACAGTTATATATATATATATATATATATAAAAAATGTTTTAATTGGTTGAATGAAAGTTTGTGTGAATTAAATTGTCATGTTTGGATTGTTTATATTTTATTGTACTGCAAGTGCTATGAATTCATTTTTTTACAGGGAAACTGGATAGTTCAGAGGGCACACGGGTGCACTCCTATCATTTAAATATAGTTGATTAGATTAAAATCGGTCTTTTGTTTTAACTAGCAAAGTGCAATGAAATGTTAATTCAAGTTGTGAGTTTTTGCATGAATTTGGTTAAAAGGACAGTGAATTTGTTCGTACTTTGAGAACTTGCTACCAAGCTCGTGTGTATCAGACACACTTATTTCTCAGAGATGATGCTAAACTGAAGACATGTTACTACTGTTGGGTTCTGAGAATATGAAATATACTTATTCATGTCACTGAGGGAGAGAGGGTAATGTGTAACGTTATATCAGATATCCTATTGAAATATTGAGTGCAGGAAAGCAATCACATGTGGCAGGCATTGATAAGGGGAGAAAGCCATGGATCAGTGATGAAGCGGGGTCGAGATCAGATCAGGTCATGTTAAGGGAGAAAAATAAGTTTATGGCCCGTATCACTTAGTGTCCTGCCTAGCAGTAAAGATGCAATGTTTGTACAGATGTGTAGGAGGAGACTCAGCCTAGGAGGAAGGGTTAAATATCAGTGCTTGTGTGAAAATGTTTTTGTCTGAATGCAGCCGTCTGGACCCTCTGGGAGGAATAAACTTGGTTACGCTTTTATGGTGTCCGTTGAGTTTTTTATTCTGAGAATTATAACCTAACAGGTTTCACCACGATTTGCAATCGAACTAGAATCAGTGAAACAGGAGCCGGTGCCGTGCTGAAAATCTCAACCTGCCAGAATTCCCCCTCCCCCCCCCCCCGTGGTGCTTGTTCACTTCTAAAAGGCATTTTTAGGAGTACGAATTTGTATAAGCAGTAATATTTCTAGAGGTAGTAGTATCATCGTTTTGTCTGATAATTAAATAATTGTAACTCAAGAAAATGTATTTGTTTTAAATATATTTTAAAAATTCATCATACATTTCAGATTGGTTGTGACTGCCCACAATGGTTCCACTAGTCCTGTATGATAACCATACCATCATTGTATTATTATGTCTGCGCTGCCTGTCAGGACTAGGTTAGGCTTGAGTTCCAGGTGTTGGGGTTCGTTCCTTGTTAATCATTGGCGAAATTAGCATTCTGAAAATGTCTTTAATTAAATAACTCAAAAACCTTTATTAAATGCAATTGCAGACTGAAGTTGACAACAGGAACATAGCACGCATGTTTCCGAGTAAGTTCTGCAAAATAGGAAAAGTCCCAAGTTATTTTATTAAGCACGAAGTCCAGCCCAAGTGATGTCACTGCATATGTCATTACCTACTACTCATCAGACCAAGCCCATGCATACACAGCTTTACAAACTTGCAAGAGAGATACAATAGTTCCAATGGTTTTCTAAGGGCTAGGGGTGGGGGCACTGCTCAAATTTATTAGGCCTAGGGAGGCTCTAGAAACCTTATCTTTACGTATGCTCCGACAGGGAGGTTGTTAGAGAACTCACTGGATGATCGCTTGGGTCAACCATGAAGGTTTTTTATTGTTCTCTTTTGTTTTACAGTGTCAGAATTTGTATGTTAAATCGCATCGATACATAGAGATTGCTGGATGATACGGTACAATTAATTGCATACAAGGCTCAGTCTGTGTTTTGCGTTAACACCCAAGGATGAAAATGGAGAGGGCATGGAGATCAGCATTACATGGGTATAGAATGTAACGGATGGACGGTTCTTTCCCCAGTTTTAGTCGCATCAAGGGTGGTGGGAAGTTATTAAACATGTACTTTTTTTTCTCTTTCCTTTTCAGGTCAATATGTTTTTAGATTTTGTGGAACATAAGTGATCATTGTCCCAGAGGAGGGACTGATGTATATTGACTAATTGATTTGAGAATGTTTCAGTATGTTTATAACTGTAGAAGTGCATTGGGAGTAGTGACAAGTGTGTTATGTGTTAGATGGAATGATATATGTGCAAATGTATCTGTAGCAGGGGGAGAGGTGCACATGAGGCCTGTGTTTGAGAAGGAATGTTTACATAGGGCTGTTAAGTGGGATGGAACATGCCTGCAGTGGAGATCTGTGGGGGCTTATAGATTAAGGTCGTGGTGATAGATGGGTATCATTCCCAGAGACTAGGTATATTGTTACAGGGGATAGCTCGTAGGAGAGGGAGGACAGCTAACTGTGCACAATATAGGGAAGTTAAATTGAACTTTACACATACCTAGATCAGGGTAAAAGTAGCTGAGATAGTGTGGAAAGTTCAGACTATGGTAAACTTTCAAGAAACGTGACTCAGTTTTGTTAGGTTGGATCTGTGTTTGCAAGTTCTCTCGAGCCATCATTGTAAATAAGAATTTGTTCTTAACTGACTTGCCTAGTTAAATAAAGGTTAAATAAAACAAACAAAAAAGTCACCCAGCTCCTCCGCACAATCCACGGTCTTCCAGTCAACGCTCACATCCACTACAAGATTATGGTGCTGGTCTACGGCGCAGCAAGAGGTACTGCCCCTCACTGCCTTCAGGCTATGCTCAAACCCTATGCTCTGCCACCTCTGGTCTCTTGGCTCCCACTCAGCCCAGTCCAAGCTCTTCTCTGTCCTGTCACCCCAATGGTGCTGTCCTAGCATCCCCCGAAGCTAGGACAGCAGAGTCGCTGCCCATCTTCCGAAAGCACCGGAAACCCTACCTCTTCAAAAAGTACCTCAAATAATCCCCCTCCTCACCTCGAACCTCCCCAATAATAATCCTGAACCAACACTTGCACTTGACCCCCCCTCCCCAGCTCAGACTTTGCCGATAGCTACTCTGAGGAAATGTCTATTTACTATGCCTGTGATGTGGTTGTCCCACCTAGCTAATTTAAGATGAATCGCTCTGGATAAGAGTGTCTGCTAAATTACTAAAATGTTAATGTAAAATATGATGGAAAAAAAAAAAGTGTAAAAAAAACCCTGCTAATTAAAGAAAATGTCTCATTGAGCCGACATTTGCAGCCCTTACCGTGAATGTAGTCACCACAAACGTGAGTTAGAACAGATCTTCCTCGATAGGGATTGATTCCAGCACTAAGGCGGGGGGGATTCAATCCGATCTCAATTGTTAATTCTTTATATGGTGCATTGCTAACAAAACACAATCACTAGTGTCTTGATAGTGCACTCGTTTCCATGTTCACCAAAGCACATGTCAAGTTCAAACAAACAATGATAAACATTACTCAAAAGGAGCTAGCATAGGGCTACAAATAGTCATATCCCATTAAACATGGTTAATTCCAATGCGCTAATTTAATCTGGGTCAATATTTGGTGGAAATATTAATTTAATCCACTGATATGGGCCTCGAATTTCACTTAAATGTCCTTGAATTTTTTTTATGAAAAATTGAGTAATTCATATCGCTGATATCATTTAACTTAAACTTGAGTTAGAAAAATGGGATCTGAAATTGACATGGCAACATCTTAAATTGAGTTTTCTGTGGACCTATCTTGCCATGTCTTGTTCAAATTTAACTCACTTATCCCTTTTTTTAGTTACACATTTTACTTAGTTGCAGAGTATTTCAGAGCCACTGAATAAAGTGCAGTTTTGTATGACATTTTTAGATATTCATCAACTGGAGTTACCCCCTAACCATACCGTTAAATCAGTTATTATAGCATGACAACAGGATTAACATGGTTGATATCATTTATGGGAATGATGTGTAAGTGAAACAGAACCACTGTTTTTTCCCCATGCAAAAAAAGAAGCTTGAAATGAACATGTGTTCAAATGAAGATACCACCGTGTGGAGCAATAAAGTGCTCAATACCTGATTAACCGTTATTTTTGGTAGTCGTCGTCTTGAAAATATCAATTGCAATTGGGAAAAAAATAAGTCATTTTTTTCTGTTTTTAAAAATAATTTATTGTTCTTTTATGTACAGGAAAAAAATAAAATAGAAAAGAAAAAATTAGTAGAAAAGGCTAATTGTACAAGAAACACTATATACTGTACACTGCATTGAAGATGTCCAACTGTCTGCATGACCCAGGTAATGTGTCATAGATAGGCAATACTTTAAAGTACAATATGAAGTAAAAAGAGTCCTCTTCCACTCAGTATGTCTTTGATCACCTATATTGTGTGTGTATGAACCAGAGATGTTCTTTGTCTGAACACAGTACCGCTGTGTCATGTATGACTGTGCTTTTCCCAGCAGCAAAGACAGACACGCAAAACAATAGGCTTCTCATCATCAGATCAGACAGAAACATGACGTGTATAATCATAATATCCATTTCTATATGATATAGAAAAACAATCTTGAGAACTAACTGAAAAATTGGTTTGAGCGTCAATGGTTGGTTATCTTTCTCATCACAGTGTGTGGGGGGGGGATTCATTGTACATCTTTGCACCTCTACACAAGCACTCATCTTCTCAACAACCTGCACACACCGACCGAAAGCCTCTGAACATTTGTCTTTGGTTAGCCAAGTACTGTACGCGTGTTAGGTAAACTTCACAGTTTGAGAGCAGGCAGCAAAGTAAGCCACTGACTGCTGATACTATACCGTACTGAAAGCAGAGATGGAATATAACTAAGCACATCAATGCTGTGTACAGTCGTCGTGACTGTACAAAGGGATCTTCTTAACGCAGCAGAACAATAAATGAGAATCAGAAGAGAGGCGAAACAGAAAAACCACCATGTACACTACAAACACAGTAAGCTGCAGCAAAAATAATGAGTACAATACAAATAGTTTGGTCTGTATGAGTGACAGAAAAGAGGAGGAGCAGAGAATGCAAATAAAAAGGCTGAAAACTGAAAATAAAAGGATTCAAATAAACATGATAAAGCTGAAACAAAGTAACATTTCAGAATTGCACGATTTAATAGGGATGTACTTACTGTACGTAAGTGGACACCATTGCTGTACTTTCTGTAGTTGTAGGGACCTAATATAATAGAGGAACACAGCCTACATGCACAGTAAGTTAACCAGAACCGGTGTGTTCAGAACACCAGCAGTTGTCTAGAGCAGTGTTGTCCCAATTCCAGTCCTCTAGTATCCCTGGGCCCCTATTCATAAAGCGTCTCAGAGTAGGAGTGCTAGGATCCATTTGGCTTCTCAGATCATAATGTATAAGATTACATGGACAAGGGGGATCTGAGCCTAGATCAGACAATGACGAGACAGCCTATAGGGACGGAGGTCAGAGACCTGACCGTGTGGTGCAAGGGCAACAACTTCTCCGTCAGAGTGGTCAAGACAAAGGAGATGAATGTGGACTACAGGAAAAGGAGGACCGAGCACGCCTCCATTCTCATCGACGGGAATGGAGTGGAGCAGTTTGAGAGCGTCCACGTCACCAACAAATTAACAAGCACACCAAGACAGTTTTGAAGAGGGCATGACAAAACCTATTCCCCCTCAGGAGACTGGAAATATTTGGCATGGGTCCTCAAAAGGTTCTACAGCTGCACCATCGAGAGCATCCTGACAGGTTGCATCACTGCCTGGTATGGCAACTGCTTGGCCTCTGACCGCAAAGCACTACAGAGGGTAATGTGTACGGCCCCAGTACATCACTGGGGCCAAGCTTCTTGCCATCCAGGAGGCAATACCAGGCGGTGTCAGAGGAAGGCCCTAAAAATTGTCAAAGACTCCAGCCACCCTAGTCATAGACTTTTCTCTCCTACTGCACGGAAAGAAGTACCGGAGCGCCAAGTCTAGGTCCAAGAGGCTTCTATAAACAGCTTCTACCACCAAGTCATAAGACTCCTGAACATCTAATCAAATGGCTACCCAGACTATTGGTGCTCCCCCACACATTGACTCCACACCGGAACCCCCTGTATATAGCCTCGCTATTGTTATTCTTACTGCTGCTCTTTAATTATTTGTTACTTTATTTCTTAAAAATGGCTTGTAAGTAAGCATTTCACTGTAAGGTCCACACCTGTTGTATTCGGCGCATGTGACAAATAATATTTGATAGCAGAGTTCCTCAACTCCTCAAGTACCCCCAAACAGCACGCATCTTTGTTGTAGCCCCGGACAAACACACCAGACAACTCGGATCCCCCTTGTCCATGTAATCGTATACATTATGATCTGAAAAGCAAAACTACCTAGCACTCCTACTCAGAGACACGTAACGAACTGAGGCCCAGTTTTAGGAGCTCTTTTCGTGTCAGGCGGTGGGATATGGGTCTAAAGACTCAGATGACTACAGTATGTCGAGGCAAAAGCAATTAAATAGCTCTCCATTAGCTGCTTTGATATAGCCAAAATAAAAACAATTTGAAGAATAAAAAAAAAAGACTATTTAGAATAGTAATAACAACACAACCAATAAATAAGAATAACACTCGGCCTCATAAAAGCTGGATTCCATGTGAGGATACTGTACTTTAAGTCAACAAAACAGAATCATTAACAGATGCAATACCACTTGGTCTTTGCAGTTACATCGTACACACACAGCCGCGTCGAGTTGGAGATTCTCGTAAAGTCATTGTTATCAGTATCACCGCTTGTGATCAAGGTTTTGGTATGTTACCACGGTGATAACGACCAAGACATTATAGACATTAGAAAGTGAACTCTGGCATATCAATATAAAGTGAATGAACATAGCTTTGTTTCTCCTATGGTTTGCTTCCCATTGAATCCTCCACAGGACCGAAGCCAATTAATTGAGCAATAATGTTTCAATTCTCGAGTACGTGTGTGAAGATGCAGGTCATGATCATCATAATAAATGTGGTTTGTCCTCAGATATGGTTAGATTCTCCTTTCAGGAGACAGTCATGGTTTGTTTGAATTCATTTGAGGGGTGCTTATATTTGTTCTGTTACACACGTTTGAATTGGAAATGTTTTGTTGTTGGCATATCCGAACTCCCCTCGAGTGTCCCGCAGGGAGTGGGGTCACAATCGTATAGCGCAACAGGAGCAATTAGGGTTAAGTGCCTTACTCAAGGGCACAGCAACAGATTTTTATCACCTTGTCGGTTTCCGCTATTCAAACCAGAAACCTTTCGCTTATTGGCCCAAACGCTCTAACCTCGGGGCTACCGGCCCCCCGCCCGGTTGAGGGCTTATCAGGCCCTTGTCCTCAACATCCAGGTCATCACACACACACACAGACACGTCTTCGCTCTTGACCAAGAGCATTCTCGCGCCACAGTCTAGCATCGTAAAAAGGGGACATCATTTCCTAAATGAATGCTATGGATGTTGAAGAACACCTCCACATTATTGACAAAGGTATCATAAAACATCTTTAAAATCCACTGTACACCATGAGGTATGAAAATATGAGAACCCTCCCCTTGCACAACACACGCATCTCGTAAAATGTCCCGGCAACACCGTTCGTGGGTTTCCGGGGCGGTTTCTTGCCAGAAGTACCAAAGTTATACTTGGAACTTACTCCACGGAAAAAGTACAATAGACGTTTGTACAAACGGTGAAAAAATATAAAGGTTTAACAGTTCAGTCCTGTGGAATGGCTGCCAATAAAAGGTTTGTGTTTGACAGGTCTCTCGGGAGAACATTACGGATGCTTTTTGTTCATTGTGCTCTCCCTAACAAGTCGCCACGGTGATCTGACTTGGAATTCGCTCACATCACACAGAAAAGCCAGCCGAGCAGTATACATTTATACCTAGACGGTCACTAAAGCCTAGCCGAGACCACAACACAGACAGCGAGCAATTCTCTGATCTGAAAAGCACATTTTGGTAAAAAGCTAAATTGCAACAAACTGCCTGCTTTGTGCTCGAACACTCCATTCCAGAATAAAGCCTGACGAGCCCAAACTCAGAATCTGCAAAAAAAAAACTTGGTCTGTGATCAAATTCTTTAAAAAGGAATACATGGGAAGTAGAATAAACGTAGAGGTTTGAACCACCTGTCGTACAGTATGGATATCTTAGGTGTTTTTGTTTGGGTGCTATGAATTGGCTGTGTCCTGGCAAGCGCTGTTTGCAGTGACTCAAGTCCATAATACTGACACTCAACCCACTCCGCTCACTCAGACCCTGTTCCAGCACCAGGATGGATGAGTACGCGGGCAGGAGAGAAACAAAGACAGAGCTTCCTTGTGTTTCACACCCAAAGTATGGTAACACACAAAAGCCTCACATAAACAAGCATATACTCTCACACAGACACACACACTCATGGTCGATGTAACATATCTGGGTCCACATCAGCCAACAAAACTGGTTCGAGACCCACAATGCAGAGTATTCAGTCTTTGAGGATCCCTTCCTCCTCCTCCTCTTCTTTCTCATCCTGTGTCCCATCACACACCCGCACCACACCCCTTCACCTGCCCAGCAAGGTCAGAGATTAGGACAGGGCTGTAGTCATTAGGGCACACACACCGTAGCAAAAACGTTTTATGTAGTCCCTCCCTGTTTCAGCCCATTTTCTTCCGTTTTGGTGGCTAATGAACACGACCCAGGTCAGGACAGGGCACGTCAGGACAGGGTGCAGTCATACGCCCCCTCGTCCGCCGCCTGCTCCTCCTGCTCCTCTGGAGCTCCTCCGTCCTCTGTCACTAACCCTCCAGGGGGCTCCGAGGGCAGGGCCAGGCCCAAGGGAGCAGGCCCTCTACTGTCCTCCGCCCTGGGGCATCCATGCTGGGGCTCAGTCAGCTTGGAGTTGGGGCTGGAAGCCCCTGGCTGGAAGGCTTCAGGCTGGACCTGCTCCACAGCAGTCTCTATTAGCTTCTGCAGCTGGGGCCGGATCAGGGTCAGGAAGGGTTTATAGCCCAGGCTACAGGGAGGAGGAGAGGAGAGCGAGGGAGCCAGTATTCATAAGAATATGAATTCAAGCATTCATTGAATTTTTGTCATAGACATGGGCACACACGTGCAGCAACAGTTCTCCTAGCTTAGTGAGAGAGAGCGAGAGCGACAGAGATAGAAAGTAAAGAAAGAGGGATAGACTAACCAGTCTGTGGAGGCCCACGCATCGACTCCCAGCAGGCCGGAGCGGATACTTTGGACGGTCTCAGGAGGAACCTCTGGGCTGTCCAGGAAGTTGACCACCTGCTTGATGACCGTGGCCTCTCTCAGGATCAGACCAATCACAACACACCACTCCAGACAGCCCGCCTCCATGAACACATGCAGCAGGTAGCTGAGGACAGAAAGAGATCAGGAATGGTACAGAAGGGGCTGGTTTACCAGACAGATTACACCTAGTCCTACACTAAGAAGCACGTGCAATGGAGATTCTCCTTTTAGAACATTTTAGTCCAAGGATAGGCTTAATCTGTGTCTGGGAAACCTACCCAAGGACACACAAACAAAAGGGTAACAAAATCACACAAGATATACACAAACCCACATATGAAACCAACAAGCAGAATAGGTCACCACAGCCATAAATCTAGCTAGGTCGGGATGGTAGGTGGGGTGAAGGAGTATTTTGTAGCACCTAACAGAGAGGACTGGAGAGGATAACTACGGTCTTACCGTAGCTGGACCTGAGACTTGTGAGGCCCCTTGTTAGCCAGCTCCATGGAGATGTGTTCCAGCTCAGACTGGGTCAGACTCAGAGTGGAGAAGTTCTCATCCACCATGGTCCAGTCTCCATCCACCATGCTGCTGGTCTCTGTCAGGTCTGTGGCCGAACCGATACTGCACTCCTCCGCTGGGGGATAAGGGAAGGGAGGGAAGAGATGACCGGAGAGAATTTAGAAGAGGTAAAGGGATAAGACAGAAAATGAGAGAGCCTGGTAGAGAGAAAGCAAGAGGCAGATGTAGAGAGAAAGCGTGAGAGAGAGAAAGCGCGAGAGAGAGAGAGAGAGAAAGCGTGAGAGAGAGAGAGAGAAAGCGCGAGAGAGAGAGAGAGAGAGAGAGAAGAGATGACCGGAGAGAATTTAGAAGAAGAGGTGAAGGGATAAGACAGAAAATGAGAGCCTGGTAGAGAGAAAGCGAGAGGCAGATGTAGAGAGAGAGAGAGAGAGAGAGAGAGAGAGAGAGAGAGAGAGAGAGAGAGAGAGAGAGAGAGAGAGAGAGAGAGAGAGAGAGAGAGAGAGAGAGAGAGAGAGAGAGAGAGAGAGAGAGAGAGAGAGAGAGAGAGAGGGGGGGAAGAGATGACCGGAGAGAATTTAGAAGAAGAGGTAAAGGGATAAGACAGAAAATGAGAGCCTGGTAGAGAGAAAGCGAGAGGCAGATGTAGAGAGAGAGAGAGAGAGTGAGTGAGAGTGAGAGAGAGAGAGAGGGAAGAGATGACCGGAGAGAATTTAGAAGAAGAGGTAAAGGGATAAGACAGAAAATGAGAGAGCCTGGTAGAGAGAAAGCGAGAGGCAGATGTAGAGAGAGAGAGAGAGAGAGAGAGAGAGAGAGAGAGAGAGAGAGAGAGAGGAGAGAGAGAGAGAGAGAGAGAGCGAGAGAGAGAGAGAGAGAGAGGGGGAAGAGATGACCGGAGAGAATTTAGAAGAAGAGGTAAAGGGATAAGACAGAAAATGAGAGAGCCTGGTAGAGAGAAAGCGAGAGGCAGATGTAGAGAGAGAGAGAGTGAGTGAGAGTGAGAGAGAGATGACCGGAGAGAATTTAGAAGAAGAGGTAAAGGGATAAGAAGACAGAAAATGAGAGAGCCTGGTAGAGAGAAAGCAAGAGGCAGATGTAGAGAGAGAGGGGGGGAGAGATGACAAGTGAATGCTGAAGTAGAGGAGGGCCACCAACTTTTGTTAGTGAGTGGAGAGAGGAAGGCCTCCTGTGTCTGTGGCCCCCCGTGGGAAGAGGATGTGTTCATCTCTTTAGGCTCCGGCCCCAGCGCCCCGAGACCGTCCAGCCAGGTGTGGTTGCTGTTGCGTGCTGAGGCTTGCGGGGGTGCTGTGTCCATGTCACTGTTCAACAGGCTGTCTGCTGACTGGGACTTTAGCAGCCGCTGGCTCAGCACTGGAGGGAGAGAGAAACACACATGCAGGCACTTATCAAGGTTGGCACACTGAACACACTTACAAAGAAATGGGATAGGGGAAGTTGACTGGGGAGACCGACAACCACAGCTGAGGGGAGATGCAGCCACAGTCACACCCTCACCCGTCTTGCGGTGTCCGTCCTTGAAGGGCGAGCTGGTCGAGCACGCTGGGATGACAGGAAACGGCCAGAGGAAGTCCTTATGGAGACACTTCAGCGCCATGACAAAGTCATCGAGCCGCGCTACCCGGGTGCGCTCGCGGCACAGCCAGCCAATCAGCTCGAAGCCCAGCTGGGCGGAGAAACAGCCTAGGTCTTTGAGGCGGACCTGCTCCAGCAGGTGCCGGGCGTGACGCCATAACATCATGTCTATGTACATGTTCTCAGCACAGTCACTGTCCTTACTCCATCGCTCAGACCTAGAGAGAGAGACAGAGAGAGCGACAGAGGACACGTTGAAGAGATGGAAGAGCTATTACAGGTACGATAGGGAAAGGGCCCGGAACACGAATAGCAAATGCCACGAGGGCTGGTCTCAATTCCATCCAATTAATTATGCAAAACAGATAATAGCCCAGTAATTCTTTGTATAAGTACGACATGTTATGTTATCATCATCATTGTTCATTTGAACTTGAGAACTGGAGCCCAGCAGTAGTGGGCCTGTCCGGCTCAGTAGATAGAAGAGAAGGGCTAGTAAACGCCACGGCAGCGTGTTCAAAACGCTCACTGTACTTTAAGTCTCTTAATAAAATCTGTTCAATTGAACGTATTACTATAATAATAGTATCCGTACCCTTTAGTGGAGGGCCCAGAGGGCATGCTAAAGGTCTTCTGAAGGTTAAACTTCCCAGCAGCGATGCCGTCAACTGACTGGGACAGACTGATGCTGCGGTTCCTGAAGAACTCGAAGCCTCCCGTCGAACTGGGTTCCTGTTGAGAGGACACATCAACCGGTCACTTATATGGGAAGCATTTAAAACTCCAATCTACTGTTCGAACAATGTGCTCATATTCAGGCGGGACAACTCATCCAGTAAGCCCCTGAAACAACAACATAGCCAGTTTATATCCAATTTATATTTAATTATAAACCGGGTGGTTCGAGCCCTGAATGCTCGACCAGATAATATACCATATGGACATTATACATATATATTTTTTAATAAATGTACTGCTCTAATTACGTTGGTAACCAGTTCATAATAGCAATAAGGCACCTCGGGGGTTTGTGGTACGTGGCCCATAAACCACGGCTAAGCGCTGTATCCAGGCCTTAGCCGCATCGCGTAGCGCATAAGAACAGCCCTTAGCTGTGGTATACTGGCCATATACCACAACCACCCCCGTTGGGCCTTATTGCTTACATAGAGAGAGGTGGATGTGAGGCCGTAGCCTTAATAGCAGTCTTTATACAGTATTTTTAGACCATCCCTAATATCATCCCCATAGATTAGTCTAGCCGCTTAGAGATTTAGATGATTTAAAGATGTAGAGAGCGCGAGAAGAGACAGCGGTAGAAGACAGAGTAGAAGCAGCGAGCTTGAATTAGTTCTCTCCGATACCTGAGTGGTTGGTGTTGGAGGCGGGGTCTCCATCTCCCCAGAGCCAATGGCCTTGAGGAATCGGATCATGTGACGACAGAGGTCCCACTTGCCCTGCTCCAGAGCCGTGTTGAAGAGCAGCGTAGCGTGCTGCCTGCTCACCGCCGGAACCTCCATGTTCTAGACGCCACAGTTACATTATCCATACACGACACAACTCCACCCCTAAACATTACCCTCACCCCTGCTCCAACGCTCACCATACAGTGGCTCCAATCCT
Source organism: Oncorhynchus mykiss (assembly GCF_013265735.2). Taxonomy (NCBI): domain Eukaryota; kingdom Metazoa; phylum Chordata; class Actinopteri; order Salmoniformes; family Salmonidae; genus Oncorhynchus; species Oncorhynchus mykiss. Next base: position 46,398,854 of record NC_048569.1, on the reverse strand, counting down.
AACCGGAGCTCCAACCCTCACCCTAGCTCCATACCTTAATACCAGTCACATTTCTAAATAATGTGCCTCTGGGATATAGGATAGGAATCTTACAGTGCCATGAGATAGGGTAGTATATGTAGATACCTGCAGTATGATGAGATAGGATGCTGCTGTGTCCAGGTCCTGAGCCATTAGACATTCCTCAAACAGATCCTTGGGGTTGCCCACGGCAGCAAACAGGTAGTTCCACAGGGCGTACTCCGTCTTCCTGGCGCAGTGCACGATGGTCTGGACGAAGAAAATATGAATGAATAAATGAATTAATTCAGTCGAAAATGCACAAGAGTTGCCTCAGCCGAGAACGACAATACTCCTCCATCCACATCGCTCTCCCCCTCCTCCTCCTTACCTGGAGGAACAGGGGGAACTCGGTGATGAACTTGGCCACGGTGGGAAGCAGCGGGTCGGGGATGGGCTCCCGGGAGGTGGCCTCCTCCTCCAGCACCACGTGGACCATGAGCTCCATGACGTGGGGGAAGTAGGGGAGCGCCGCGCAGGACTGGGCCAGGAGCAGGGCCTGCTCTCCCAGATTACGCACGAGTAGCTGGCGCAGGATGTGGTGGAGGTAGATCTGGGAGGTCCTCTCCACCGTGCAATAAGGGAACGCCACCTCAAGAGGCTCCCGGCCCTCTCTGGGACCCTGCAGAAGAAGACGGTGATTATGTTATTCGCGCAGAGACAGTGATTTGAAAAGTTGTAGAGTGCAAGAGCAGTTCGTAGGCATTAAGAGCCTTGGCACAACGTCAAGAGATGGTATCTAGGATTTGTTATCAGCCCCCCTCTCCCTCGCAGGCCGTCGTAGACCAGGTTCTATTTGCCAACCCCCAACACCAGATACTACTATTACTGTAATAACTACAATATAATACTACTATAATAATACTATATAATTATAATATAATTATAATAATAAATAATAATACTATAATACTAACTACAGTACCTGCAGGCCGTCGTAGAGCACAGTCTCATTAGATGCCCCCAGCACCAGGGCATCTTCAAACAGCACGGCCAGGGGGTAGATGTTGATGTGGAAGGGGAGCATGATGCGCCGGGACAGGAACGAGTGGGGCTTACGGTGGTCCCGCGGGAACAGGGGCAGCCACACCTTTTGAGAGGTACAATGAAACAATCGCGTGGCAGCATCGAATAATATGCTCGGGAACTAACAAGTAGATCGTGAAACACACCGACAAACATCACCCTTCAAATTCCTTCTAATGTAGCCATACGCATGTTTTCTTGTTGCAATTTATAGAAGGATGTGTAGACTTGGACGACAACAACAAGCGTTTCATTTCAATGAAAAGAAGGGGCAGCCACACCTTCATTCCGGCCTCGCCACAGGACAGCCACAGAGCCTCCAGCAGGTGGCGCTTCTTCTTGTTACTGCGACACGTGGTCCACACGTTCTCTACACACTGAGCCAGAACCACGGGCGGACAGAACGGCAGCTAGAAACAGAGAGTGATAGACCGGGTCAGCATACACGCACCACAGTGCATACTGTGGCTGGCGGGTAAGACAATGCTTTAGATGTACACGGACAATGACAGTATCAAGTTTGACAAATTAAAGCAATCAATATATGTATTATGACGAGACAAAGACAACTATTACAGGGGGTGGGGGGGGTGACTTAGTCCGGTCCCAAGTCTGGTTGTGCTGTACAGCATGACAATGACTGTAGGAGTAGGCTATACAGCCTAAACAGTAGGTAGGTGTGTGTGTGTGTGTGTACAGTACCAGTCAAAAGTTTGGACATATTCCTGGGATTTTCTTTATTTTTGACTATGTTCTACATCGTAGAATAATAGTGAAGACATCAAAACTATGAAATAACACATATGGAATCATGTAGTAAGCAAAAAAAAGTGTTAAACAAATCAAAATATATTTCATATTTGACATTCTTCAAAGCCTTGACAGCTTTGCACAGCTTCGCGAGGAATGCTTTCCCAACAGTCTTGAAGGAGTTCCCATATATGCTGAGCACTTGTGAGTTGCTTTTCCTTCACTCTGCGGTCCAACTCAGCCCAAAACATCTCAATTGGGTTGAGGTCGGGTGATTGTCGAGGCCAGGTCATCTGATGCAGCCCTCCATCACTCTCCTGCTTGGTCAAATAGCCCTTACACAGCCTGGAGATGTGTGCTAGGTCATTTTCCTGTTGAAAAACAAATGGATAGTCCCACTAAGCGCAAACCAAATGGGATGGCGTATTGCTGCACAATGCTGTGGTAGCCATGCTGGTTAAGTTCGCCTTGAATTCTAAATAAATCACTGAGTGTCACCAGCAAAGCATCCCCACATCACCACACCTCCTCCTCCATGCGTAGTTCATCTCACAAAGACGCAGCAGTTGGAACCAAAAATCTCAAATTTGGACTCATCAGACCAAAGGACAAATTCCCACCGGTCTAATGTCCATTGCTCGTGTTTCTTGGCCCAAGTAAGTCTCTTCTTCTTATTGGTGTCCTCCTGTAGTGGTTTCTTTACAGCAATTCGACCATGAAGGCCTGATTCACACAGTCTCCTCTGAACAGTTGATGTTGAGATGTGTCTGGTACTTGAACTCTGTGAAGCATTTATTTAGGCTGGTAACTGCAGCAGAGGTAACTCCGGCTCTTCCTTTCCTATGGCGGTCCTCAGAGCCAGTTTCATCATAGCGCTTGAAGGTTTTTGCGACTGCACTTGAAGAAACTTTCAAAGTTCTTGACATTTTCCTGATTGACTGACCTTCATGTCTTAAAGTAATGGACTGTAGTTTCTATTTGCTTATTTGAGCTGTTCTTGCCATAATATGGACTTGGTCTTTTACCAAATAGGGATATCTTCTGTATACCACCCCTACCTTGTCACAACACAACTGATTGGCTCAAACGCATGAAGGAAAAAAAAATCCACAAATTAACAAGGCACACCTGTTAATTGAAATGCATTACAGGTGACTACCTCATGAAGCTGGTTGAGAGAATGCCAATAGTGTGCAAAACTGTCAAGGCAAAGGGTGTCTACTTTGAAGAATCAAAAATATATTTTGATTTGTTTAACACGTTTTTTGGTTACTACATGATTCCATGTGTGTTATTTCATAGTTTTGATGTCTTCACTATTATTCTACAATGTAGAAACAATTTAAAATAAAGAAAAACCCTTGAATGAGTAGGTGTCCAAACTTTTGACTGGTACTGTGTGTGTGTGTGTGTGTGTGTGTGTGTGTGTGTGTGTGTGTGAGTGACTCACCAGTTTCTTCTGGTCTTCCTTCTCTCGTACCTGTGGTCCAGAACGGTCTCTCTGTAGCATGATGAGTTGGCCAGCCAGGTTCAGCATGATGCTCTCTGCCATACAGGCCTAGTACAGCGACACAAATTAGTACTATTCACATTTTAACAACTTAGCAGACATTTACCCAGAGTGATTCACAAATCAGTGCATTCACTAAAGTAGGTTTAAAAGACATCGCAATCAGCACAAATTAAAACTCTGTTCAAAATAGCTGCAAAATAAGGGCTCTCCAACCCCTTGTTCCTAGAGATCTACCCCCCTTGTAGGTTTTTGGCTCCAACCCCAGCTCTAACTAACCTGATTCAGCTCATCAACCAGCTGGTTATTAGAATCAGATGCGCTCGATTAGGGTTGGAGTGAAAACCTACAGGACGGTAGCTCTCCAGGAACAAGGGGTTTGAGAAAAGCGCTAGGAGCATGGGGGGGGGGGGAGCCACGCTGATGTCTGAAGAGACCAAGTTTTTGATGGGATTTCATGTGTGTATTGAAACCAGTACCTGCTGTGGGGCTTTAAGCGCGATGCCGGTCTCTGTGCGCACCGAGGTGAGGGTGACAGACACCACCAGGGCAGGATGGGGGATGTAGCGGGACATGGACACCTCCTGAAGCAGCTCAACACAGGCTGACGGGTTGGGCCTTCAGAGAAAGACAACACAGCATTGATTGGAGTTAAAGCCCCAACCAATGGCATGTGATAAGTATTATAGGAAAGAAACACTATTGATTATCATCCGTGACCTCTGTCAGGTGATCTTCCCCACCGGTCTTGTCCTGCCTGCTAATAAATGTGTGTGAGAGTTTTTAAAAAGTTGTTTTTGTATGAGTGGGTGTGCATGCCTGTGCCTGTCCTAAGCATGTTCGTCTCTCCCTACCCGTCGTGCCTCCTCTCGATGCTGTAGAGGAAGATGGAGCAGTCTGCTCTGAAGAGGACTATCAGGTCTCTGAACACGTTGAGCAGCAGGGTGTCAGAGTGCAGCTTGGTGACGGAGGCGAAGGCATTGTCCAGGTTGGACGACCGGAGGTACAGACGCAGCTACACCGGGAGGGGAGAAACGGCGGGGGAGGAAAGAAAGTACCGCTGTTCACTTTGTCCGTCCATCGAAGTGACCAGTCAAACGGAGCTCATCAGCTCATCGTGAGCAAACCATCATACATTCTCAATCCATTTGTCCATTGACCCATACATGTTCAGAACAGGGTGGTGTAAAATGTATTGTTCCTGAACGTTAGTTATCGGTGTTATGCCGTCTTACCTCTTCTTGCCGGTCGGTGAAATTGTAACAGGCAACAACGACAAAGTCGTTCCACCAGGCCAGCCCCCCTGTCACGGTCATGTTCTGCTCCTGAGTGATGTTCCCAAACAGCTTCCATTTCCTGGTGGACATGGAGTAATGTGCAAAGCCACGTCTCCCTGCCACCGCTATGCACTGGCCTGCTGTGTCTATGGCTGCAAACTATATAGACACACACACGCACCTCTCATGCATTAGAAGCCATAGATATAGCAGGCTAAGTGCGCATGACGACATTGGGTATCTGGAAAAACTGCATTCTTTTGACAACTCAGGTTAACATGGTTTGATGTAGCCACACACACACACTGAATACTTATCCCTAAAGGACAGACGTAGAAGTATTTCCCCACACCGACTCACCCGTATAGGCCAATTACTCTCTAGGTATGTGCTGTGAATCTACGACAGAGGGGGGAAAAACACAGGATAGTTTGACTGACAGGATGCCAAACATAATTTCTAACTTGTCAAGCTTCACGTCAACATATCAAAGCGACATCTGAATGGGTAGCTGAAGGACAATAACGCTTCCTGAATTCAAAATGAATGAAGTTTATGAGGTTGTACCTGGACCACGTGCCAGTGCTTGTGTCCCAGTAAAGTGCTGAGTCCCTGAGAGATGGAGTTGGGTGAGGGGGCGGAGCGATGGTGAAGGGGGCTGCCCTCCAGGCCATGGGCGAGGTTATGGGGGTGAGGGGTGTGAGGGCCATCGGAGCTGCTGGATGGGACCTGGGTGGGGTCACCACAGGTCAGGTACAGACGGTCTTCCCCATGTAGTAAAACCTGCTCCTGGTTACTCTGGGAGGGACAGACAACAGGGAATCAACAACAACAAAAAACAATGTTTGCAACATATCAGTATTCTACATGAAAGTGCCCAGCAAGCAAAATTGGTTGGTGTCAGGAACGTGTGCATTGACGCCATTGTCCATAAGCTCACCGTGCAGGGGTTAACGGTGAGGGCGCTTTTGATGAAGTGGAACTGCAGTATCCCCGCCTGCTTGGTCTGGGTAGGAGGTGGAGCCTCCTCCATGTTCTCTACAAGCTCCGCTTCCTCTCTACTGGTGATGACCCACAGGTGGTAGCCTTCCGCTCCCCAGCACATAGAGCTGATCTTTATAGGATCTTTCTTAGTGCCGTCTGACCGATACCTGGGGTTGAGACCGTAGTCATAGAGAAGGGTTTATAATAGACACAATTGCAAGGAGAAAAAGAGAAGATTTTGCACAGTTTTTTGTTTGTCCCGTTCGGGATGAAGCCTGCTCAACCTATACTGTATGAGAGCACGCAGTCTGCACCATAGAGCGTAACTGACAAGACGACGGCGATGTGAATTGTACTACGGCTGCGGGATTCCTGGGAAGGGGGAGGAGGAAAATGAAGACCAACAGAGGAGGAAGAATAACGAAGAAAGACCGTCGTCTTGTCACTCACGCAAAGTCCTCCCCGAGTGTACAGATGAGGTGTGCTCCGAACACACTCCATAAAGACAGCCCGCCGCACTCCCAGGTCACCATGGCAACGCTGTAGTCGGGGGACCAGCGGATCAGCTTCACCGAGCCGGTCTTGTTCCACACGTCTGAGGAGGGAGATTCGATACAGACACGGCGACCGGTCAGACAGAAATCTTTACAGTAATACAGTCGAGTCAATTCCATTTAGTCAATTCATTTCAATTGAGGAAAACTAGAATAGGAATATGGTTTACTTCCCGAATTGACCACAACCCTGCTTTTACAGTACTATGGTTTCTTCGGTTTAACCGTGCACTTGTCAACAACAGAGACAACACAGCACCGTGTAAAATAAACATCCCTGTGATGTCATCTAGCTCAGGGTTATTTAAAAATGTCAATAGGATTTTACACGGCGCTGTACTTTCATACCACCCACTACCACTAGGGGGCATGAGTGTACCATAAAACAAACCAATGGCTCTGCATGGCTGATGTGTTGAGGGGGAACTACTCCATAGAATCACTTGCACTTTCGAGTCAAAACGAAAACCAGCACTATAAAGAGGCATCATGTGATACCATTCAGTGTAAAAAACCTGACGGGGTGGACTAGTTTGTATAAAAAAAGGGTACTTTCATCCGTCAACACTAAACGGGAGCGTGAGCTGGTGGTCAGTCAGAGACAGACGTACCGGGGAAGTGTTTTGGGGTGAGCTCCAGCTTGTGGGAGAGCTGCATGGATCCTGTGGTGGTGTCAATCATGTACACCAATACTGAGCCACTGGAACAGAGACAGAGAGAGAGAGACGAATGTTAATAATTACTCATTACTCTTTCTTCTCAGGTAACATTGTGCTTTGGCAATATGTGCCAGCAAATTGAAATTCACAAACACAGTCAGGGGATTCAATACATGAATAAATAACGCTGACCCATCAGAAGTAGGCATATTACATAACAGCCGCTTGTGCAGTCAAGTTCATGTCAATCTTGTTTAGTACAGAGTACCAGCAATGAATTAGCCGACGCTTCCTAAATGAAAAACAAAACAAAAAAAACGCTGAAATAATGAGCAGGCATTTAATGAACGGAAAGGGTGCGGAATCCCACAGCCGGTGATTGACTCATTATCTACTGCCACTCAGGGTCTCTCTGCTGAACTCATCACTGCAGGTCAGCGTGTGTGTGCAAAACAAGCCGCTGTCGGTCTTTGTGATTGGTGTGTGTTTGACAAGCGTTTCTCACCGATTGTGCAATCTGCCAGCTTGTGTGTGTTCTCACACACACACACACCCCTCCTGCTTAACTGAATTAACAGTGGGACCATGGGTTCTCTTGATTGTGTCATTTGCATTCCAGGAAGTGGCTACAGAGGCTTGTACTGATGTCAGCAGGACACACGTACCTGGCACAACCAAACGCCATCAGCCTGTACTTATTGTTGACCGCCACACACGTGCCGTCTGTTACGTCTGCTGCCCAGACGCCCTGCAGCTGCTGGGGGAGACAAGAGACAGTCCAATAGATCACCGTACGTCACTCCCGACACACAAACACACACGCGCGCGGACGCGCAGGCAGACACTCGCCTCCGCCTTTCACTCCACCCCCATTTTTCATCGACCCTTGACAGTCACGCTTAACATGACTTACAGAACACGGCTGCGTTGTGTGCGTCACCGCAGCAAAAACACACACACACCCCAACACAACACTTCCCCCACCGTTCTTATGAGTCCTAGCCTGTCAATCGTCAAGCGCCACAGCAAATCACACACACACACACAGACTTCTTTCTCTTACTTCCGCGGTAAACCTGCTGGCTACAGGACTGATGAATCCCAGCCTCCCGTCGTCAAGCACCACAGCAAAGCCATCCAGAGTCACGCAGTACTCCATGTCTCTGATGTACAGCCCCTCCAGATCCAGAGACGGACCACCTGCACGAGCAAATAAAACGCATGAAGAAACACATTGCACATACATGACTTCAGGCCTACGCAGGGACGACACTTAGGCTGCGTTTACACCGGCAGCCCAACTAATTTTTTCCCCCCACCAATTGGACTTTTGACCAATCAAATCAGCTCTGGAATAGATCTGATGTGCAACGATTTTGATGGGATGGGTGAAAAGACCAATGAGTGGGGGAAAAAGATCTGAATTGGGCTCCCAGTTAGACACAATCCCTATGAGGTCTGGGGAGAGGATGGTGTCGATTGAGCCCGACTGCAAAACGCACACATGGGTAGAGGTTCAGGTTAGTTGAGAGGGATCGGTAAGGGCTAGGTGGGGTGGGTACAGGTAGGCGAGGTAGGAAGAGGGTGGTGTATAGTGAGTGTGACTGACCGCGTGCTGACTGTAGGTCCAGGGAGAAGGGGACGGTGCAGAGACTGATAGCCTTCCGGCCATTGCTGACTCCGTCCCAGTGGAGGATGTGGAGGTAGCCATCAGCTGTAGACACCAACAAGTCCTCCTGAAGAGACTTAATACTGGGGGGGAGAGAGAGAGAGCGTGAGAGAGAGAGAGGTGGGGTGCTTAGCTAGTGTTTACTGGATGCCCGGCTGTGCGCACATCTATTCCTAGTACCAGGCTTTAGTGTCTCCAACACAACAACAAGAAAGAGAGCGAGAGAGAATGCACTGGGGGATGTTCAAGCAGCCCACAGAGGATCTGAGAGGAAGGCCCCGAAACAATGATTACGGCAGCAGATCAGAAGCACCCAGCACCTCTCCTGCAGTCACTCAGACACCTTAACGGCGTCCTTCAAATAAACGCTCCTGCTCATTGTTATGCCTGAAGCGCAGCGAGAAAGATGTAGTGAGAGAGCGAGTACGTAACAAATTCAGAGGGAGAGGGCGCGCGCAACAGAAATGAGTAGAAAATAGAGAGAGAGAGAGAGAGAGAGAGAGAGAGAGAGAGCATGCGACAGAAAATTGAAGTTGGATAAAAGGAAGAGTGACAGATAATAGAAGATAGACAGATGAAGAGAAAGAGAAGTGGGGAGATGCTGAGGGACCCGGCTGGAATGTGTGGCCCCAGTGTTCTCAGATGGTCTGTGAGTACCGAGGACTACCCGATAGCCTAAACTCAGTAATCTGACTGCGGTCTGGCTTCATCTCTCCAGAGCAGAATGGGGGCATTCTAGAGCCAACAGCCACCAGGACTCTCTGGAGAATGGGTCTTCTCAAGCAAAAAGGACAATACTGGAGCTTAGCTGCTCTGCTCAGTTCACCCCAGGCATGCAGCTCTAAAGCCAGGCTACTGGCAGGATGGACACACGCAGAAACACACGCAGAGACACACAGACACGCACGCAGAGACGCACAGACACGCACGCAGAGACGCACGCAGAGACGCACACAGAGATGCACGCAGAGACGCAGACGCACGCAGAGACGCACGCAGACGCAGACACGCACGCAGAGATGCCCCCGCGCACAGACACCCCCACGCAGAGACGCGCGCAGAGACACGCGCAGAGACACGCCCCCACGTGCAGACAGAGACACGCCCCCACTCGCAGACAGAGACACGTCCCCACGCGCAGACAGAGAGTCACGCAGACAGAGAGTCACGCAGCCAGAGACACGCCCCCCCGCGCAGACAGAGACGCCCCCCGCGCAGACAGAGAGACACCCCCCCGCGCAGCCAGAGACACACCCCCACGCACAGACAGAGAGACACCCCCATGCACAGACAGAGAAAGGAAACGCAAGGATGATAGATCTTTAATGTCCTACTGAAGTCCACAGGGACTAGAGGAAGAATGTGCGAAGCCATACGCAGTTAAATAATTTGCCGCAGTCAAATTGACAAATTGGTTTGGGAGGAGGAGGAAATCTCTTCAGCACAAAATGTACACAGTGGCTGAAGTACGTACCATGCACCAGTCCAGAATGTAAAACAACATTTTTGTTTACTTGCATACTAAACACACTTCAGTGTCCAGTATGAGTTCCAGCGTGTGTATGTGTGTGTGTGTGTGTGTGTGCGTGCATGTATGTATGCATGCATGTATGCATGTATGTTTCCGTATTTAGGTGTGTACACGTTGGGGTTTGTATACTGTGTGTGTGAGACACACTGTAGTACCTGGTGATGGGAGCCTCCAGATCTATGGGTCTCTTCATCTCCAGGCTGAGAGCGGGGGCACACTGCTCTTCTGGGGTGACCTTGACACGCGGACTCCCTCTAAAACACACACACACAAAAATATCAAAATTCACAGTACCTTATCAAGTCTAAATCAAAAAGGCAAAAAAGCCTGGGTTAGTCAACAAGGTCGTTCTAGGATCTAGGCAATAATGACACTTAACCGCAGCAGTCAGACAGCAGGTTGGGTCTAGTGCATCCTTCCAGACTGGAGTGATTCCATAAGACACCAGGACAACAACAAAAACAAGGAAATACCATGATTTCGGTGATTTTCACAAAATTGTATCCCTGTCCTTTGAACACTCCTGCTGTGTTCCGGTTGAATTGGACACATGTAAAAGTTTGTCATAAGGTCCCATGACGTTGTCCACACAGGGCATCTGAACACACAGAATACATTTTGATGATTCTCATTACATTTTGGGTGTTATATTTAACTTTTGTACAGCTGTAATGTACCCAGTCAACAATGACCGGTCAATAGAAATGAATGGGTGAGACTACAATTAGTGTATAAAATTGAGTTCAAGCACATGCCCATTCATCAGATGGACACACTTCCTCTCCCAGACCCCCACATGCATGTATGTTTGAGAGCACACACACACCTCACTCCCTTTCTTGGATTCCATGGCAACCCCCACAGAAACTTTCCCCCAATTAGAATCTCACAAACAATCGCAACATTGTTTCAATAATATATATAACTTTTCTAGCAGCTCTGGGACATATAGATTGTTTTTAAGGCCTTGCTCACAACTCATTCTGTGGCAATTATTCAGACTGCAGCTGTTTAAATACTCTGAAGTAACCATTCTAACAACCTAAGACTTTGATCTCTGGTGGACAAACCAGAGGTTCTCTGTCGACTGACTATCCAGCAGAAGGACCGTCAATCGCAGAGGGACAACAAAAACGCAGACACTTGTAAATATATCAATTGGAATATCTTTTCAAATGAGCGGTTGTTCATGTTCAAAGTATTAGCAATGAGTGTAGTTATCCTCTATGAGTTAACTGCTCGAGTGGTCCCCACCCCATTTCCTTTGTCTACCAAGCAGTCATTTCGGGTTTCATCTGCTAGGAACTTTTTCTTTGTATCATGTAGTAACCAATGTATGACCTATTTGTGTGTGTGTTTACGTAATTCTGTGATTGATTAAGTGTGTTAAATAATCAAGCCAATTTGTATATCGCTTATTCATGATTCTATGCTAGGGTTCGTGCAGATATCCAATGGTTTGCGGCATCCAGTAATGAGACTGATGAGGTAAAATTCATTAATAAGCAACTGTTTTGATAAGATATGAGTTATATTCGGGAAATTGAAATATGTTCCCATGGTGCCCTGACTTCCTAGTTAAAGTTACAGGATTAGTTTCATCTTGCAATTAAAATTACACAGAGAATAATTGATTTGATAATATACAGTCTTCACATTTGATGATAGTCAACGATAACAGTGTCCTGGAGGGCAGGTAGTTTGCCCCCGGTGATGCGTTGTGCAGACCGCACCACCCTCTGGAGAGCCTTGCAGTTGAGGGCGGTGCCGTACCAGGCAGTGATACAGCCTGACAAGATACACTCAACTGTGCACCTGTAAATGTTTTGTGAAGGTTTTAGGTGAGAAGCCAAATTTCTTGCGGGTGGACCATTTCAGTTTGTCTGATGTGTATGCCGAGGTACTTGAAACTTTCCACCTTCTTCACTACTGTCCCGATGTAGATACGGGGTGCTCCCTCTGCTGTTTCCTGAAGTCCACGATCATCTCCTTTGTTTTGTTGACGTTGAGTGGAGGGTTGTTTTCCTGACACTACACTCTCAGGGTCCTCACCTCCTCCATGTAGGCTGTCTCGTTGTTGTTGGTAATGAAGCCCACTACTGTTGGATTATCTGCAAACTTTATGACAGTTGGAGATGTGCATGGCCACGCAGTCATGGGTGAACAGGGTGTACAGGAGGGGGCTGAGCACGCACCCTTGTGGTGACCCAGTGTTGAGGGTCAGCGAAGTGGAGATGTTTCCTACCTTCACCACCTGGGGGCGGCCCTCATAGTACAGGGCCCAAGTCACACAGGGTGGGGTTGGGACCCAGGGCCTCCAGCTTAATGATGAGCTTGGATGGTACTATGGTGATGAATGTTGAGCTGTAGTCAGTGAACAGTCCTTGTTAGTGGGCCGCGATGGTGGCACTGTATTATCCTCAAAGCAGGCAAAGGTGTTTATTTTGTCTGGAAGCAAGACGGTGTCCATGACATGGCTGGTTTTCTTTTTGTAGTGCGTGATTGCGCAAATGCCGCTATCCATCCACGGTTTCTGGTTAGGTTAGGTTTTAATAGTCACAGTGGGTACAACATCTCCAATGCACTTCCTCAAACTCACTCACCGAGTCAGCGTATAGATCAATGTTTTTCTGAGGCTGCCCGGAACATTTCCCAGTCCACGTGATCAAAACAATCTTGATGGGTGGATTCCGATTGGTCAGACCAGCTTTGAATATTCTAGTCACAGGTACATCCTGTGATGTAGCCGGGAAGAAGTATTGGATATAGATTTTATGGGGTAACAATGTAAGAAATAATACAGAAATTAAAATAAAAAAATACTGCAGGACTCGAAGCAAGGCGACCATCTCCGTCGGCGCCATCTTGCTAACGGAAGCTAATGTTTTAATCAATTTTAATCAATGTTGCAGAAATGTTTTGGTACTCTTCCACAGATCTGTGCCTCGACACAATCCTTTTATTTATTTTACCTTTATTTAACCAGGCAAGTCAGTTAAGAACAAATTCTTATTTTCAATGACGGCCTAGGAACAGTGGGTTAACTGCCTGTTCAGGGGCAGAACGACAGATTTGTACCTTGTCAGCTCGGGGATTTGAACTTGCAACCTTCCGGTTACTAGTCCGATGCTCTAACCACTAGGCTACCCTGCCGCTGTCTTAGATTGTGTCGAGGCGGACAATTCTTTCGACCACATGGCTTGGCTTTTTCTCTGACATGCACTGTCAACTGTGGAACCTTATATATAGAGAGGTGTGTGCCTTTCCAAATCATGTCAATCAATTGAATTTACCACAGGTGGACTTCAATCAAGTTGTAGAAACATGGCAATGATGATCAATGGAAACAGGATACACCTGAGCTCAATTTCGAGTCTCATAGCAAAAGGGTCTGAATACTTATGTAAATAAGCCATTTCTGTTTTTATTTAGTCTATTATGGGCTATTGTGTGTAGATTGATCAGGGGAAAAACAATTTCATACATTTTAGAACAAGCGGTCGGAATAATTTCTGAATGCACTATATATACTGTGTGTGTGTACATGGACATTTTAGTCATTTAGCACTCTTATCCAAAGCGACTTACAGGAGCAATTAGGGTTAAGTGCCTTGCTCAAGGGTACATCGACAGATGGCCCAACCTCTTAAACGTATATAAACTGTACACACACACACACACACACACACACACACAAATACACTCTATGGGCATATCAAAGTTCCAGAGTGAGATCTCTGCTACTTTTAGATTCATGATCCAATTTGTAAGAATTACCAACAGAGTGAATGTGAAAATGGATTCAAAATGGTCGACCTCTGCTGGTGATTTGCAGGATGTGCAATGATACAAGTAAAAGGAGGGCTATGATTGGTTACATTGCAAATATCTCTGTATACAATAGGCCACCAATTTAAATGACTGGGCTCCCTGTGGAGCTCAGAGTGGTCCCTCACTGAGAGACCTGGCTGTGGTGATGACACACCCCTGTGCCCTGTGTTATAACAGTGGGAGGGTTCAGCATATGACTGGTGAAGAACACATTGTACAGTCATCCACAGCAATAATTGTTCATCTAATTAGTCCTGACATTTGCCAAGGCCTTCGACGTGCAATGATGCCCTGAACTATAGCCTTTTCCTCGGGCCCACTGACTGGTACACTCATTATTACATTGTGTAGACAGCACACCCAGTTGGGTTTGTGTTAAACACTCAGTGACTGAGCATTGCCTGCTCGAGTACAACATTGACCTTTGTGGCTAAACTTTGAACTCTAGTCCAGTCCTAAACTACAGCCTATTGCTCAGACCTACTGGTAAATGAATTGTGATAACATGCCATGTGTCGACACACAGTGGGGTTTGTCCTAAGCTATGAGTGATTGAGCATTGTTGGTCTTTGTAGCTAGCTTCAAAATTCCACATTTAACCCCTTCCTTCCCCAGCAGGTCCTTGCCCTGTTGCAGTTGACCTTTGTTGTTGTACTTTGAACGTCAACATTTGACTCTGGGGGGGGAGGAGAACAGGAAGGAAAGAGTTGAGTACTCACTTGGGATAGACTGGCTCATAAAGATACTTGTCCTCTCCTCCTCCCACCACGTCAAACATGAGGATGTAGCCATTGGCAGCCTGCAGGGAGAGAGAGGGCGAGGGGGGGGGGGGGAAAGAGAGCGGAAAAGAGACACATTATTCATGAGTAAGGTGTGGCCTTGGTCATGCTTGAAATCCACCCTGATCCATCAGAGAGGAACTGTGGTTTGGTGTGTTATTACATCCAGCCTGCTGTATACAGAAAACATCTCTCTCCATCCCCAGCCACCACTGTTCAGACCTGTCATTATTATCAGATAGGCGAGGGAGCGCTCCTTTTCAGCCCCTCTGGCCTTGCTTGCCTGTCTTGCAAGGGCAGTCGAGACAGGAAAATACTTCAGACCAGAGAAAGTTTAACCTAGAATAAGGGGAGTTTTTTTTCCTAACAAGCCTCGGGGCATCAAGGTGCACAGTAAATAGAGATAGGCCTATACACGCCTAAATGCACACACTTTTAATTTCATGTTTAACAGTTGCCCAGTTCCTGACTTGCCTGTTCATTTGCACACCACAAGTTCACAAAAAGACGCTCGCAGTAACTTGAGCCTGAAGTCCGAGACTTGAGCGACACGTGATACCGTCAGTCAGTCAGTGAATGGCATATCATTTGCGTGGTTTCGCAGTGCCCGGCACTCACTGAACTAACGTTGTAGCCTAACCTCAAGTAACCCCAAACAGTCAAAGGGTACTTGGAGTACCCCGACATTTCCACACAGTGTGGCAACCAAAATGGCGTGCCACGTACTAACGAAATATAATGAGGTGAGAAATTTGACTCATTCCCCACAGGCAACACCAGCTGGAGCAATAAGTAGGCTAGAGTACTATAAAACCAGAGACAGAGACAGAGAGAGAAAGAAAGAGATCTGTAGCCAAACTGGGCTCTGTTATAGTCATTAAGGCTGGATTAGCAGACACATGGCTCTTGGCCTACTCTTAAAAACAAACAACCCTTCAATATGACACTCATTTCACAGACTGTTGGTCATTCAATGTGTCAACCTCTAGAACTGAAAAAGGAACAGCTGTTTATGACAGGAAAAAAACAACCAAAAAGTCAAATTTCTTATGATCGAAATGAAGGACCGTATTTCATGTACAGCTTACCACAGAAGCATACAGATATCTAAATCATCTAATGTTAGTCTTGCTAAAGCTTTTCCGTGTATACATTTGACAAAAAAAAACTCTTAGATGAGTTCTGCATTTCTTTCCACGGCCAAAAACAGCTCAACTTAGACTAGGGTGTATCTAGCTTGGTCTCAGATCTGTTCGTGCCATTTTGCCAACTCCTACAGTCATCATTGTTAACGACTGTTGGCAGGACATCATCGATCTGGGACCAGACTAAGGAGCATCCAATAAAGAAACCCAAACAACAACAGAGCCATACAATTACACACCGGTCTCCATGGAGATGTGGGGGAGGAAGTAAAACTCAGGAAGTTAAGCTAGTTCCATAATTAAACATGACATTTCAGTAAAAGCCTGGTTGGAGTAAGTGATTTAGTGACACTAGCAATGCTAGAGGCAAAGCTGTTATGAAAGAAAAGCTAGAGAAATTCTTTGGAAAAATAACTATTGAAAAGGAAAGAACTGTCCATGACAACAAACAGAGCAGCCAGAGTCCATGTAGCTTTGATCTGGTGTGTGGCAGAAACAAAGCCAAGCATTACTCAGAGAGCAGAGCAATAAGAGACTGAAAATAGAGTCTGGGCTGGAAAATGGAGAGAGCGAGAGAGTATAGAAGAGCAGAGAGAAAGAGATAGCTACACACTACATGGCCAAAAGTATGTGGACATCCCTTCAAATGAGTGGAATTGGCTATTTCAGCCACACCGGTTGCTGACAAGTGTATATAAATCGAGCACACAGCCATGCAACCTCCATAGACAAACATTGTCAGTAGAATAGCCTCACTGGAGAACTCAGTGATTTCAACATGGCACCGTCATATGAAGCCACCGTACCCAACAAGTTAGTTTGTCAAATTTCTGCCCTGCTAGAGCGGCCCCGGTCAACTGTAAATGTTGTTATTATGAAGTGGAAAAGTATAGGAGCAACAAAGGCTCAGCTGCGAAGTGGTAGGCCACACAAGCTCACAGAACAGGACCGCCAAGTGATGAAGAACGTAAAAATTGTTGCAACACTTTACTACCGAGTTCCAAACTGCCTCTGGAAGCAACATAAGCACAAGAACTGTTCGTCGGGAGCTTCATGAAATGGGTTTCCATGGCCGAGCAGCCGCACACAGGCCTAAGATCACCATGTGCAACGCCAAGCGTTGGCCGGTGTGCTTTATAGCTCGCCGCCATTGAACTCCGGAGCAGTGGAAACGCATTCTCTGGAGTGCTGAATCAAGCTTCATCTGGCAGTCTGACGGACAAATCTGGGTTTGACAGGATGCCAGGAGAACGCTACCTGCCCAAACGCATAATGCCAACTGTCAAGTTTGGTGGAAGAGGAATAATGCTCTGGGGATTTTTTGTGGTTCAGGCCCTTTAGTTCTAGTGAAGGGAAATCTTAACGCTACATCATACAATGACATTCTCGACGACTCTGTGCTCCCAACTTTGTGGCAACAGTTTGGGGATGGCCCTTTCCTGTATGACAATGCCCCGTCACAAAGAGAAGACCATACAGAAATGGTTTGTCGAGATCGGTGTGGAAGAACTTGACTGGCCTTCACAGTGCCCCGACCTCAACCCCATCAAACACCTTTGAGATTAATTGTAACACTGACTGCGAGCCTGGCCTAATCGCACATCAGTGCCCGACCTCACTAATGCTCGTGGCTGAATGGAAGCAAGTCCCCGCAGCAATGTTCCAACATCTAGCGGAAAGCCTTCCCAGAAGAGTGAAGGCTGTTATAGCAGCAAAGGGGGGACCAACTATATATGAATGATATGTTCGACGAGCAGATGTCCACATATTTTTGGACATGCAAAGTAAGACGGGACATATTTTTGGAAGAGCAGTCAGTGTGTCTGAACTTTGAGAGTTCACCCTGCGACTCTGTGCTAATGAGGGAAGAATACATGCTGCCTTAGTGAGTGACAGCTGAGTGAGTGACAGCGAGGCCTGGATGGGAGCAGAATCAAGCCTGCTAGTGATAGACTCACGCTTAACACTATTGCGCCAACTTGCTGGCACTAATATTTTTTTAACATTCCAACAACTTTGGCGGACACGTAACCAGCCCATTACAGTGCCTCTCGGCTTGGTTTGGCTCTGCTCTGTAGTGTTAAAATGGTATTATGTTAGTGGCAGTCGCTTCTACTCTGTCACTCTATAGCAGGGTTGTGGTCAATTCCATACACTGAAATTCCATGCTTTTCAATTAGGAACATGTGGAATTGGGTTTGCTTTCTGAATTGACTGGAATTTAAATGGAATTGACCCCAACCCTACAGAGCCTGTAGGCTCCTGCTGCATGATGACAAGCAGTCGAAATACAGATGCTAAAAACATGGCTGGGACGTGACTTCATGGACATTACGTAGGAATGATTTTGCATATGAAAAGGATGAAAACGATGACAGCGAGTGTGTGAAGCACCAAGCGAAACATCTCCTTGCCAAGTTGATCTGTCAGACTCCTCCACATGACGGTCGAAGAGGACCATTTTCTTTTTGAGAACATAGCAGGGCAGGGAAAAGGACTGTGTTGGAATAGAGCGGTGGTTAAATTAAATCTACACAGTTACTGGACCACCTTCAAGAAACATTCATGATGAGCTGAACCGCAGGGATGGATGTGGTTGCCTGGGTGACAGGACAGCAGAAACAAAAGGGCCCGACAGTCAGACTTACTCCAGCTACATGTAGGCTATCCTATCAGACTTTTTTACCGTTGAATATGTTGACAGTTGTAGAACATGGAGTTCTGAATGGTTCATTTTTATATCTCGGATTGAATATGTAAACTCTGCAACAAAAAAAGGGGGGGAAAAAAAAAAAAAGAAACGGCCCTTTTTCAGGACCCGGTCTTTCAAAGATAATTAGTAAAACATCCAAATAACTTCACAGATCTTCATCGTAAAGGGTTTAAACACTGTTTCCCATGCTTGTTCATGAACAATTAATGAACATGCACCTGTGGAACGGTCGTTAAGTCACTAACAGTTTACAGACGGTTGGCAATTAAAGGTCACAGATATGAAAACTTAGGATACTAAAGATGCCTTTCTACCGACTCTGAAAAACACCAAAAGAAAGATGCCCAGGGTCCCTGCTCACCTGCGTGAACGTGCCTTAGGCATGCTGCAAGGAGACATGAGGACTGCAGATGTGGCCAGGGCAACAAATTGCAATGTCCGTACTGTGAGACGCCTAAGACAGCCCTACAGGGAGACAGGACGGACAGCTGATAGTCTTCGCAGTGGCAGACCACGTGTAACAACACTTGCACAGGATCGGCACATCCGAAGATCACACCTGCGGGACAGGTGGCAACAACAACTGCCCGAGTTACACCAGGAACGCACAATCCCTTCATCAGTGTTCAGACTGTCCGCAATAGACTGAGAGAGGCTGGACTGAGGGCTCGTAGGCCTGTTGTAGGCAGGTCCTCACCAGACATCACCGGCAACAACGTTGCTGGACCAGACAGGACTTGAAAAAAGGCGCTCTTCACTGACGAGTCGCGATTGTGTCTCACCAGGGGTGATGGTCGGAATCGCATTTATCGTCGAAGGAATGAGAGTTACACCGAGGCCTGTACTCTGGAGCGGGATCGATTTGGAGGTGGAGGAACCGTCATGGTCTGGGGCGGTGTGTCACAGCATCATCGGACTGAGCTTGTTGTCATTGCAGAAAATCTCAACGCTGTGCGTTACAGGGAAGACATCCTCCTCCCTCATGTGGTACCCTTCATACAGGCTCATCTTGACATGACCCCCCAGCATGACAATGCCACCAGCCATACTGCTTGTTCTGTGCGTGATTTCCTGCAAGACAGGAATGTCAGTGGTCTGCCATGGCCAGCGAAAAACCCGGATCTCAATCCCATTGAGCACGACTGGGACCTGTTGGATCTGAGGGTGAGGGCTGTTCCCCACCGGAAATGGGAACTTGCAGGTGCCTTGGTGGAAGAGTGGGGTAACATCTCACAGTAAGAAGAGGCAAATCTGGTGCAGTCCATGAGGAGGAAATGCACTGCAGTACTTAATGCAGCTGGTGGCCACACCAGATACGGACTTACTTTTGATTTTGACCCCCCCCCCCCTTTGTTCAGGGACACATTATTCAATTTCTGTTAGTCACGTGTCTGTGGAACTTGTTCAGCTGGTCTCAGTTGTTGAATCGTGTTATGTGCATAAAAATATTTACACGTTAAGTTTGCTGAAAATAAATGCAGTTGACAATGAGAGGGCGTTTCTTTTTTTGCTGAGTTTATCAGTCCTACAGGAGAGGAGATGTTTTCTCTTCCATCTATTAAAAACTCGAGAGAGAGAGAGAGAGAGAGTAGTTGCCATAGAAAACAATTTACATTTCATTACCTACATTTGAGTAAGTCACAATACACTCCAACTTACACATGCACACTCAAACCTTTAACTGTGACTCCTCGTCAGACAAATATTCTGCACACAGAAAAGCAGGCCCAACATTTCCAGTTAGTTATTACTTAAGAAAAGCACTTCATCACATTCAAAAGGGGGAGTATATAAATATAGTGTGAATGCTCACAGCAGGCTCCTCAGTCTCATCAGATGGCCTAGTTATTATAATAACCATTTCCTCAAATTGAAAACGCAGTGCAGATATTTCAGGCCTATCTGAGCTAACCAGCCAGCACTGCAGCTGAGCTGAGACATGGTGGACTGTGTGAAACTAAACCGACTGCACAGACTCAATCTAACTATGCAAAAAACCAAATTTATCTATAAAAAATAAAAATAAACTTACTGTGGAAAATACTTTTAAATTGTTTTTTAACATATGTTTGACTTTGTTGCATTTACACATTTCATGATAACACACAACTGATCGTTGGCTCCTTGTAAGAACGTTCAATGTGTTCATTCATTTAACTTTCAGTCTTACAGCTTGTTGGGAGCCAAAACGAGCTCTCGTAATAAACTCGTCTATCAAAAGAGCTTGAGCATGTTATAAACAGGAATAGTACTCGTGTCTCAAATACACAGATACAAACATGGACAGCAGCACTTGTGAGGATCCTAATCTTGAGCATCAAAAGGTCCCCCTTCAAACACTTAACATCTTTCACAATAGCAGCTAGCCTCTAAACAACTACCTTGGAAATGCATGTTAGACATAGATAATTCTACAAAGACAACGATGGTATTTCGGCAGCAACAGTTAAAAAGGTGCAATATGGAGAAACTGCTCCGCCTCCACCATTTCCTGGTTGCTAAAATTCAAATAGTTTGCGTAATTTCAGTTTGTGACAAGTGTAGAGAATCACTAACATCTAAACCTCTGAAATACAGTATATTTTCCCCTCAAAAATATTGTATTTTCAACTGGTGTACAAAACCAAAAGTAAAAGACGTAAAAACATAACTCAAAAATGGGAAGCATAGAAATAGCGCACATATAACATAACTACCGCTTCTTAGACCTGCTTTCGAATGAGAATGATCTATAAACATCTATTTCTATGGGAATTTGGTCGGGTCGTCAAGTAAGTTATATTGCAGCTTGCAACTAGCCTACCTCAAAGAATATATCTGGATCTGGCAAAACGGCCTTGCTTTCTGTTTTGTTATTTTATCAAGCTGACCGGCTACATTGTTGAGAAAACAGAACTGAAAGGCCATGCAACATCTAGCCTTCTTGGTGTTGTGACTCAGCCGAGGGCACGATGCTGTGGGCTAAAAAGGTGCCGTCTGCCATTGCTAAGTGGGTACAGGATCCTCAATAAAGCGTAAAGGGGGAGTGTTGTTCTTCCTCCTACTGGGTAGATAACAGTGTGTGTATTTGTGTGTTTGTGTGATGCATGTGTCAAATCAAAATCACATTTTGGCACATTTCGTAAACACCAGGTGTACACCAACAGTGAAATCTTCTGAAACTGCTTGGTGCTTAGAGGTCCTGGATGGCAGCGAGCTCGATGTGTGCTGTGAGGAAGGCCACCATCTCACAGAGACCTGCAGCTAACAGCCTTTCTTTTTTTGAGCATACCAAACATTACGAACACCTTCCTAATATTGCATTTCCCCCCTCCCCAAAGATAGTGACAGCAGACTAATTAGTACATCACTTAACAGTAACATATTTATTACAGATCACAGCAGAACTCTGGAATCGGAATGTTGTCAATTCTCATCTCTGTAGTCTATTCTCTAATGTTGATTAGAAACTGTGTGGTTCGAGTCCTGCATGCAAATTTGGCTGACAGCCGTGGTATATCAGACCATATTCCCTGGGTATAACAAAACATGTATTTGTACTGCTCTAATTACATTGGTACACAGTTTACAATAGCAATAAGGCACCTTGGGGGTCGTGGCATATTGCCAGTATACCACGGCTAAGGGCTGTATCCGGGCACTCCGCTTTGCGTCGTGCATAAGAACTAGAGGTCGACCGATTAATCGGCATGGCTGATTTCAAGTTTTCATAACAAATCGGTAATCTGCATTTATGGCTGATTACATTGCACTCCACGAGGAGACGGCGTGGCAGGCTAACCACCAGTTACGCGAGTGCAGCAAGGAGCCAAGGTAAGTTGCTAGCTAGCATTAAACTTATCTTATAAAAAAAACAATCTTAACATAATCACTAGTTAACTACACATGGTTGATGATATTACTATTTTATCTAGCTTGTCCTGCGTTGCATATAATCGATGCGGTGCCTGTTAACTTCTTGGTGACAGGGGGCAGTATTTCCATATCCGGATGAAATGCATGCCCACATTCAACTGCCTGCTACTCATCCCCAGAAGATAAGATATGCATATTATTAGTGGCTTTGGATAGAAAACACTCTGAAGTTTCGAAAACTGTTTGAATCATGTCTGTGAGTATAACAGAACTAAGTAAGACCAAGGTTCCTAGTCCGGTGTATTTGTCGATATGGCCAGACAAGCAGGGGTTTACAGTGCTTTCAGAAAGTATTAATACCCCTCGACTTATTCAGCCTGAATTGAAAATGGATTAAATAGGTTTGCGTTCTCACACATCCATCTATACACAATACCCCATATTGACAATGAAAACATGTTTTTAGACATGTCAGTACATTTATTGAAAATGAAATACAGAAAATCTCATTTTACATAAGTATTGACACCCGAGTCGATACTTTCTAGAAGCACCTTTGGCGGCAATTACAGCAGTGAGTCTTTCTGGGTAAGTCTAAGCGCTTTGCACACCTGGATTCTACAATATTTGCCCATTATTCTTTAAAAAAATGCTCAAGTCTGGCCATAGATTTTCAAGCCAATTTAAGTCAAAGCCAACTAGTCCATTTAGGAACATTTAATGTCTTGGTAAGCAACTCTGGTGTAGATTTGGCCTTGTGCTTTAAGCATATCCATAACATGATGCAGCCACCGCCATGCTTAAAAATATGAAGAGTAGTACTCAGTGATGTGTTGTTTTGGATTTGCCCCAAACATTACTCTTTGAACAAAAAGTTAATTTCTTTGCCACATTTTGCAGTATTAGTTTTTTCCCCCTGTAGAGACTTACTTCTTTTCACTCTGTCACTCAATTAGGTTAGTAGTGTGGCATATCTACCATGTTTTATTGATCCATCCTCAATTTTCTCCCGTCACAGTCACGGAAATCCTTAACTGTTTTAAAAAGTTACCCTTGGCCTCGTGGTGAAATCCCTGAGTGGTTTCCTTCCTCTACGGGAACTGAGTTAGGAAGGACGCCTGTATCTTTGTAGTGACTGGGCGTATTGATACACCACCCAAAGTGTAATTAATAACTTCACCATGCTCAAACAGATAATGTCCACTTCTTTTTTTCTTCTTATCTACCAATAAGTCCCCTTCTTTGCGAGGCATCGGAAAACCTCCTTGTGGTTGAATCTGTGTTTAAAATTCACTGCTCGACTGAGGGACCTTACAAATAATTGTATGTGTGGGGGTACAGAGACGAGGTAGTTGTAGGAAGAAGAAAAACATTCAGACTATTACTACACGGAGTGAGTCCATACAACTTACGTGACTTTTTAAGCACATTTTTACTCATTCACTTAAAGGCTTGTCATAACAAAGGGGTTGAATATTTATTGTCAAGACATTTCAGCTTTTCATTTTTTATTAAATTTGTAAAAAACAATATCGAAAAACATAATTCCACTGGATCTTATGGGGTATTGTGCATAGGCCAGCGACAATGTTTAATTGAATCCATTTTAAATTCAGGTTGTAAGACAAAATATAGAAAAAGTCAAGGGGTGAGAATATTTTCTGAAGGCACTGAAAGTATAGGCCTACCTCGGAGACTGACTAGGGAAGGTGGATCTGGGTGAGGTTGGGAAAGTCTGGGGCGGGGGGGGGAAGAGTTGGAGAGTAGGGAAGAAGGGTGGGAGAGAGAAGGCGTTGTGACCAGCCATCTCATGCTCTGTTGCGCCTGGAATGTAAATGGCACAGGGTTTTCAGACAAAACATCTAAAGTCAGCTGTTTTTAATCTTTCATGTTACAGATAAAATAATACATTTCAAAAAATGTACTTGAAAGCTCAGCCAGAAGCCAGACAGCTCGGTCTTCACTCTCAATACAACTTGAAGGTAAAAGTAGACGTTTGCACACAATTAGGATATAGGATATAGTGACTGCATTGTTCGAGTCAGCTTCTTTCGTGTGCTGAATTAATTCATACAAGAGACGGTCGAAAAACAAATTGAGTCTTCGAGTTCACTCATATTGGCCTAGTTACTCTAGATAAGACAGTGTGGAAACAACAAGAGAGCCGATTTGAAAACAATTGGCCTGTATTCTTTCTGCAAGAGGACTTTTACAGCTTGAGAAACACACCTCTTTGGATGTTTTCATCCTGAACTTTACCTCAGGGTTGGGGGAGGGGGTATAAGATTTGCAAGGTCACGACCACGAGAAAAAGAAATGAGCGGTCAAGAAAGCAGAAACGCGCAGAGGAAAATCAAGGGATCATCAAATATCTCCACTGTATTAAGGCAAGTAATCGACAAGGACTAAAGAGAAAACTTGAGCATGAAGACTTTACTTCAGTTCAGCAGACGTTTGTTCTCTGGAGGAGTCCGAACCTTTTCACTGAAAGTTCAGAGTGAAATTTTAGGTAGCTAAAGGTTGCATTAAAATCTATTTTATGATGATCTGTGTATTTAGATAACCTTTGGCTTGGAGTCCTCATGCCTCACTGGTCTCAAAGCTTCGGTCATCACGCCTTACTCACTTGACTCAAACAAAGGTTCAGCGATGGTCTGTTTGTCCCAAAACAATGTCCAACCTTGAAGACAAGATATTATGAAAGCATCTGTAACAGTGTGATTCATGGTCATGGACTCGCAATAGACAGGAGAGTCAGGTGAAACCAACGCCAAGCCAACCCAAGGAAACGTTTTCCCATCCAAACTGAAACGGAATGTTCAGTCGGAGCGTATAAATATTTTCACTACGAGGAAGGTGGAGGCTTTTAGGAGAGAGCCTCTAACTAACATGTCCTCCTGGCCAGGACTGTCCGTTTCAACTTTCACAAGAGCCAAATCCCTCATGGATGAACGCTAGGAATGTGCAAAAACCATCAGGCCCAACGACCCAAACACAACAGAGGGAGCAGATGCAGAGGTTAAAAATAGAAACAGAGGGGGACTGGGTCAGTTACCTAAAAGCTTCATAGCTTCACACACTCCTGTCTTGTAACCCCCAGCCCATGACCAGAGGGTCAAGTGGAGACTTGAGTATAGTGCCTGTATGCTGTCATACACACTCCTGTCTCCAAGAATGCAGCCCTGTAGCTCAGCACCGGAGTTTAGGTGGGGACTTGAGTCTAGTTGCGTGGCGAGTTCTTTCACTTACTCAATGCAAGGCCAAAAGTCACTACAGTCAGAAATCAAACGTCAGAAGGAATTCAACCACATCATCCATCTTTCATTTCTGCCTGAATTGAAACCATCTGTCTGAGGCAATTATGTTAAGAGTGGAAGTTAGTTCTGGCTAGACCGTCTTGGTGTAATTAAGCTCCAGTCAGTAACACACACATTTGCGTTCACACCGGAGATTTAGAGGATTAGCTGCAGTTAGGATACTGGGTAACTAATATTCCATCACATAAAAACACCTCAATAACTGACCATGTGGTAGTCGTCGTCTCAGAGCAGGGGTAAGTAAACAAGATAGGGCTTTTAGCAAGCAGACAGGTTGTCTCCTAAATGGCACCCTATTCCCTACATAGTGCACTACTTTTGACCAGAGCCCAGGCTCAGGTGAAAAGTAGTGCACGCTATAGAAAATAGGGTGCCATTTGGGATGCAACGGCAGACTGCTCTTGGCCTTGCCCCTGCTCATTCCACCCAACCCCCTCCCTGGCAGGTTTGTTGTGACTGCGTGTGACATGTACCAACGCAGGTCCCCCCACGCCGTCCTGAAATGTACGCTCCACTTGTGAAACTCCAGACGCCCGTTGCCTTGGCGACAGCCCGAACGGAAACTCAGAGCTCCAGTTTCTTTCTTAAAGCCGCTGTGCTGATCAACAGATCGACCAGGGTCAGCAGGTGTCACTGGCATACAAAACAACGGCAGTCACAGTCCGGGTCTCTGGACTATGTCCTAGACTGAGTGAACACAACATAAAAAATAAAAAGGTTCTCACATTGGTATTAGAACCAATGTACAAAGTCTTTATCCTTACGCAACACATCTTTGAAATGTTTCATAGGAAACACAACGACATTCCATTCTGTTGAGGTCATTCATTCAGCGACCGTGTCTAGGCCTACCTACTACAAAATCAATAATGCAGCGGTACTGGAACTAGAACCTGAGCAACAATGGAAACAAAGGGACAGAATAAACCACCGCGGTGAGCAGCACACCTAGAACTGCACCAGGAGTGTTCTGCACTATGACCGGTTTCCCTCAACCACCAAGATGGGAGTTTTCAGCAGTAGAACTAAAAGTAAAGTGGTAAGAAGTTCAGCTGACTAAATTAAAAAGAACCAAATTCTTGTTCAGGCCGATGATTACAAACTTAGTTTTGAAAGACTTTAATGGAGGTCAGAAAATGTAATATGCATATACGAAGAACAAAATACATATAAACATAACATTAGTAATTAGGCAATTTTTACATTGGGTAATTTTGGCCAAGAAGGTATCAGCTGTCTAGGGCTGTCCCAACAACAAAAAAATCTTGGTCGACCGAGAATTGTCCCTGTTCTATCGACCAATGGTCACACTGTTACTTATTTTCGCCTTAAAATCTTGATACAATTACAAAACCATGTTTGGCCAATAAATTTAAAATATTCACAGTAATCCATCCTAAAATCAAACAAATATGCAAACATGCCTCAGGGACAAAAAAGTACCAAAACAAAAAGTAGCCTTTTCTATTCCACCAATAAGCTTTGCGCTCATCCTGGCAGCGTCGAGCGAGACAAGATTAGACTTAACCACATTAAAAATACCTTTATGAGTAATGGCCCAATAGGCCTTGTGACCCTTGACTGCAGTACCTTCCTCTGTGTCTGCCAGTGCCCTCGTCTGAACCGGGCACATACAAATACATGCCCCTGTAGGAAGGTCAGCTTGACAGGCCAGAGCCAATAGGAAGAACAGAATGACTTGAACTGGGCTCCCATTGGCACCGGGCCAGCCACTTTGTTCACTATTCTGCTCTGTTAGAACTGCCAAATAAATTCAGAGCTTCAGTCATCATAATGATATGAAAGAAACACATTAGGGGACAGAGTCGGAGAGATAAGGTTTACATAAAAACAGCTGGAATCCTATCCAACACATTCTTCCTGTGTGTGTGTGTGTGTGTGTGTGTGTGTCCACAGCCTCTCAGAATAGCTGCTGTGTCTGGATCCTTTAATCCCCACCTACTATAGCTACTAGCTAATAAGGCACACAAGCTGTTAGTTGCGCCTGCAGGCAGAAAGTCAGAGCCTGGCCAGGCAATAACACTGTTGCGACTTGCACCCTCTCTGAGCAATAGGCAATGATTGTTATCGCCACTGACGCTCTAGTAGACAGCTCTGTTCAGACAGGCAGTCTCGAGGCTAGGGAGATGGGCTCCCCATGGGCTTCACAAGCAGGACTGACTGAAGGTCGGAGCCTCACTTTCTCAGTTTGACCCTTTCTACTGCTGTACTGGCTCAGATATTTTATTTTTCACATGATCGTTTCCAGCACGGTTACAGCAACTGTGGCGAACACGTAAAGCACAGCTCATCTCAGTCGTGTGAAAAGGTTCTAAGTGGACTTGGAGCGGTGGAGCTGAAATTCCCCCTGGAATTTCACTGCAGGGGAAGTGAGCGGGCGTTTTGGTCCAAGGGATGTGAACACACTAATGACCCAACTGAACCCAATGAACCCTTCGTTGGGGGCCGAACCACACACACACACACAACACAAATGACGGGGGCCCGCAAAAGGGACGTGTAAGTAAGAAAGAGGGGAGGAGACTATTACTAAGATGAGAGAAGTTGCATTACTCACCGCCACTGCTATCATGGAATCGTCCGGCTTCCATTCGGCCTGCTGATAGAAGCCAAACTGGGCTGCTGCCTTCACTGACTCTATGTAGCTCACTATCAGAACACTGGGCTGAAAAAGACAGAGAAAGACGTGAGTGAGACTGTTTGTGAGATTATCCTAGGATACTTTAGAATTTTCCCTGTATAAAAAGTCTACAGCTGTAGTGTTTCAAAGTAATAACAGTAGTCAGTGTCCCATGAAGCAGGCTCTGAAGAATGCAGGCAACATGGTTGCCGGAAACTTGCACAAAATAGTACAACCGAACAACCCCTGAAATATCACACCATGTGGCATACATCACAAGTAACATTAGCCTGGGCAGCTGCTAGTGGGCTTTATGGGTCTCCACTATAGTCTGGGCTTGACGTGGCCAGCCAGTAATACACTGCTGTCTAGGGCTGTCCCAACAACAAAAAAATCTTGGGTCGACCGAGAGTTGTCCCTGTTCTATCGACCAATGGTCACACTGTTAAATTTGTTTAAAAAATGACAGCTAGTGCCTGTGTGACTGGCGCACATTCTTGCTCTCCTCCCTACTTCATGATAAAGGCACCACAGCACAGAAAGTGTTTCTTACTTGTTTGACTGAGAAGTTCTCCTCCCAAAATCCCTAATTTGCTTAGGAAAAAAAACATTCCCTATTCCCTCAAACCCTTGTTCTCCTTACCTGAAAAACATGAAAGCGTCATATGCATGTGACCAATAGTATATCATAATCACATCAATAAATTGGTTATAACAAACTATGAACACAGTAACACGTGACAGCAAAAAGGATGTGGAGGACGTGAAAAAGCAACTTAAAAAAACCACACAAAAAAACAGGCTAATGTTTATTGGTTGCTCAGGAGGGAAAGGGGAAGTCAGATCTGTGGAAGACAGACTTAGTTGTGGAAGCTACTGAAGGTCAAGATAAAAAGGAAGTTCTTGGAGCAAGCGTTACATGAGAATTGTGTGTTGCTGTTAGATTGCAATATTATTACTTTTTCTGACCATTTAGAACAGTGTGCACCCTAAATAAGTCTTCCAGAGTCTGTTCAAAGAAAAAAAACAAGATTATATAAAGCCTTTATTACAGCAGACTACAAAAGTTGCATGCATTTGTGAATTGTGGTTTATTTATTGTTTAGGCTAATTGAAAGCTCTTGTTATTTCATTTTAAAACTTAAATGCTTGATTTCAAAGCATGAATGCCTCTTATGCTGTGTGATGGCATGAACGAATAATTGATACAGTAGCCTATAATAAATAAATAAATAAATAGAAATATGGGCCTAAGTAAGTTACAGCATTAAGACTAAACAGGATGCGCATTTAGGCCTACAGCTCAATGGGTTATACAAGGCTACTACTACTAATAATGATCATAATAATAATTGTAATAACAATAAGGAGATCTGCGTGCATATTATGTGTGACAAACAGGTGCTGTTAGATTACAATAAAAATGTTCTGCCTGTTTGGAACACTAAAATTCTAAGTAATACTAGTCTGCTCAAAAAGCCTTTAATACAGCATAGCAAAGATTAAAAACAACCAAACCTGTGTAATTGCTTTCTCTGACATTTGGCCATTGCATGAGGCTTGGTGCTCACAGAATCATTAGGCTATTAAACAAACACTTAAACAGGCAACAGAAGCAGGATCTGTCTTATTTCTGTTGATATACGTATGATTTAAAAAGCCAGTTACATTTAACAATTAGGCTATTGAATATAGACCTAATTAAGTTGGGGTTTCCTGTCCTCAATATTCGTGGACAATTAGGCTAAGACAATGGCCGTTTCCTCGTCTCTGCTGCTGCTGCCTCCTTCTCAATCCCACTATGCTGATTAACTTTGCTATTATGGACATAGCAACATAGGGAGACGCACTGAAGATCTAGTTTCAGAGCTGTGGACGGCGACCGTATCCAACGCGGGAGAAAGAACATTCGTTATAAAATATATTTATTAGTGTTGCACCATAATTTTTTTACATAATATAACCATATGCAATATTGTACTTTGTACTTTCTTTATGAAACAACATTTTACCCTGGCTGAATGTGGGGATGCATACCATGCCTCTCAAGACAGAACTTAACGAGATCTGACACTAGCTCAAGATGCTTAGTAAAGTTTATTTAAAGGGATACGCCAATGTAGCCCTTTATCTACTTCCCCAGAGCAATATTAACTCATGGATACTATATACACACACACACACACACACACACACCTGTGTGTAGTTTGAAGGAAGATGCTAACTGAGTTGCAATTGAGAACTACCACTAGCGCAATGACTGGAAGTCTGTCAGTTAGCAATGATTTGTGAAAACCTCCAACCTCATTCAACCTGAATGCAGAGACAGCTCATTTGACTATTGGGAAGGGCAATTCCACAGAAATGAAATTATGTACATCCACAATTTTCCTGCCTCATGATGGCATCTATTTTGTGAAGCGCACCAGTCCCTCCTGCAGGAAAAGCACCCCCACAACATGATGCTGCCACCCCCGAGTTTCACAGTTGGGATGGGTGTTCTTCAGCTTGCAAGCCTCCAAACATTATGATGGTCATTATGGCCAAACAGTTCTATTTTTGTTTCATCAGTCCAGAGGAGATTTCTTCAAAAAGTATGATCTTTGTCCCCATGTGCAGTTGCAAACCGTAGTCTGGCTTTTTATGTCGGTTTTGGAGCAGTGGCTTCTTCCTTGCTGAGCAGCCTTTCAGGTTATGTCGATATAGGACTCGTTTTACTGTGGATATAAATACTTTTGTACCCGTTTCCACCAGCATCTTCACAAGGTCCTTTGCTGTTGTTCTGGGATTGATGTGCACTTTTCTCACCAAAGTACGTTAATCTCTAGAACACAGAACATGTCTCCTTCCGAGCGGTATGGCGGCTGCGTGGTCCCATGCCGTTTCTACTTGCGTACTATTGTTTGTACAGATGAACGTGGTACCTTCAGGCATTTGGAAATTGCTCCCAAGGATGAACCAGACTTGTGGAGGTCTACAATTTATTGGGGGTGATTTCCTTTGATTTTCCCATGATGTCAAGCAACGAGGCACTGAGTTTGAAGGTACACCTCCAATTGACTCAAATTATGTCAATTAGCCTATCAAAAGCTTCTAAAGCCATGACATTTTCCAAGCTGTGTAAAAAGGCACAGTCAAATGAGTGTATGTAAACTTCTGACCCATTGGAATTGTGATAGTGAATTATAAGTAAAATAATCTGTCTGTAAACAATTGTTGGAAAACTGACTTGTGTCATGCACAAAGTAGATGTTCTGACTTGCCAAAACTATAGTTTGTTAACAAGAAATTTGTGGAGTGGTTGAAAAAAAAAAGAGTTAATGACCCCAACCTAAGTGTATGTAAACTTCCAACTTCAACTATAAAATGTTTGTGACTCATATTGATGCCACATAGGCAAAGGTATTAATTAATTTTTAGGGGCAGTTGTTCTTTAAATATCTGTTCTGAATTAAGATTCAAAAGAGGTCTGGTTTGACATCAGTTTTGCACATCTGCGTTAAAATAGACATCGGCCGATACCGATGTTGGCATGTTTAGCTATTATCAGCCGATTCCGATATGTTCACCGATATATCGTGCATCCCTAATTTAAACAACCTTTTTTTTAAATCAAAAAAAGCATTTTCCCCATTAATGCCTTCTAGAACATGTGAACCTTCATGTGCCTTAATAACAAATTTGTATTCCATCAGTAAATACGAATCAAATTGTTAAATTATGAGCCTAGTTGGTTTAGCCACGGAAAAAGGCGGGAAACCTTCCTGCTAACAATGATTGGCTGAGATAATGGATGGGCTGGACATGCCGAGATATGAGTTCAGATGCCCGGTGGAAGGAGAATATGATAGCTAAGGAGATGGAGAAAATTCAGGTGTTTGATTGCAAATGCAGAGGGTGTCGAAAAGAGAACACCTGTCTCCGGATTACATCTTCAAACTAAGGTCAACCATGACATCCGTGACAGAGGGCGAAGCGCACATCCATGTATACAGGTGGAGTCTACCTAGCTACATTCAGTTACTATACCATTCTAATTTTGTCAGAAAGTCGTTTTCATTGCAAGTTAAAGCATAGTGTTAGCGAGCAAGCCTAACGTTGGCTGACTCGCTAGCTATTGTTACATGCATGATCTGTGCAGTAATATTATCCATATCTCAGAGCCACTTGCATTGCTAGTTATAGTCTAATGTTAGCTAGCTAGCTAACATTGAACCTACTTGGTTAGTTAGTTACCTGTAGATCCATGCAGGGTAGTAACGTCATGAGTTGGGATTATGGTTAATTATTTAGCTAGATATATATTTTTTTTACACACACACACACACACACACACACACACACACACACACACATATATATATATATAAATAATGCTTACAAGTTCTGTATCCTGGTCATGTGACAAATCAACTTTTATTTTATTTGATAAGAGTGTGTGTTTACCAGAGACGGTAATGTGAAGAATACCCTATCGCCCTCTGTGTGTCACAAGTACTCTTCGGCCCAACAGGAGACTATTCATCAGCACCACACTGCACCATGTAATCCCATTCTCACACAATCAGCTGCCTCTGCCAACACCAGTGTTTCCATAAAAGGGACCAGATGTTCAATTCTACAAGCTTCAGAGCAGAAAAGAGACAAGACTATCCTTACTAGGGCTGTCCCAGACAAAAACAAATATTGGTTGACCAAGAGAAGTCTTTTCTTTCGATCAATTGACTGTTTCAAAAACATACAAAAAAAATAAAAAAGGTCCCTTTTTCAGGACACGGACTTTCAAAGATAATTAATAAAAATCCAAATAACTTCACAGATATTCACTGTAAAGGGTTTAAACCCAGTTTCCCATGCTTGTTCAATGAACCATAAACAATTAATGAACATGCACCTGTGGAACGGTCGTTAAGACACTAACAGTTTACAGACGGTAGGCAATTAAGGTCACAGTTAGGAAAACTTAGGACACTAAAAGAGGCCTTTCTACTGACTCTGGAAAAACACCAAAAGAAAGATGCCCAGGGTTCCTGCTCATCTGCAAGAACATGCCTTAAGCATGCTGCAAGGAGGCATGAGGACTGCAGATGCAGCCAGGGCAATACATTGCCTTAGACAGAGCTACAGGGAGACAGGACGGACAGCTGATCGTCCTCGCAGTGGCAGACCACGAGTAACACCTGCACAGGATCGGCACATCCGATCATAACACCTGCGGGACCTGTTGGATCGGAGGGTGAGGGCTAGGGCCATTCCACCCCAGAAATGTCCAGGAACTTGCAGGTGCCTTGGTGGAAGAGTGGGGTAACATCTCACAACAAGAACAGGCAAATCTGGTGCAGTCTATGAGGGGGAGATGCACTGCAGTACTTAATGAAGCTGGTGGCCACAACAGATACTGACTGTTACTTTTGACCCCCCTTTGTTCAGGGACACATTATTAAATTTCTGTTAGTCACATGTCTGTGGAACTTGTTCAGTTTGTCTCAGTTGTTGAATTTTGTTAAGTTCATACAAATATCTACACATGTTAAGTTTGCTGAAAATAAACATTTGTCAGTGAGGACCTTTCTTTATACGACACACCCAATGTGTTTGAATAAAAATCAACTACATGTACTAAAAACTTGTCTGATGCTCAAACATGCTGTTTGGTTAAATAATTAAGACACACAAATGACTCAAGAGGGAGCCACAGATCAAGAAAGCCTAACCAGAACATCTTCCTCCAGCTGCTGCTGGCCTTCGCAGATTCTGCCTATGCTCCTGAAGTTGCCGGTAATAGGCTACACCAGCGGTCGGCAACCTTTTGCATGTGGAGTGCCAATTTATCTTACCATTTCTACCAATCTGCGTGCCAGTTATGATTTTCATATGCACATTTTCGTGTAACAGGCTGACTACACCGCTCGCGCTTGCAAAATAAATGTAGAAATCTATATTATTCAATTATTGAGCGCCAACGAGCGTCTGCGTTGCCAAGGGCTAAATAGAAGTCAGTTCTATTTGTGACGCAGATCGCGCTGCAAGTCCTGCCTCTCCCATCTCCTCAATGGTTTATAGAAGCAGATACCCACGTGCCATCTCCTCATTGGTTATACCCACGTGGGTGACTGAAAAACAAACGAGGTCGGTGGCGGTAATGCACCTAATATATGAAAGTTGCCAATCGCAATATAAAGTCAAGAGAAGAAAAGGCCTGGAAGGAGGAGAGAAGACTAGAAATGATTCGGTTGACCGTTTTATGTGTGGAATAATTGGCGTAGAGGACCCTGTGCATTTCAGGTAAAATAACAACTCAATGTTTATATCCCAGGACAAATTAGCTAGCAACAGAAAGCTAGCTAAATAGGACAAATTAGCTAGCAAGTGCAAGCTAGCTAGCTAAATACCCATCAATGTGTAATGCTTTTCAACCTGTCCCCAAATTAATATAATTGGTTCAGAGTTAGTTTTGATATTTTAACCTGCGTGTCGTGATAGCGTTTGGTGTGGGGGGACAAAATACACTTATGCACGATGGAGCACGCGTGCAACAGGTTTGGGTTCCATGTAACAGTTTCAATTATAATAGTATTTGTATCTCAAAAATCATTGTCAATATCTAAAATAAGTACATTATTGCCAACTATATAAAAATTGCCTACATAAAGCAAACAAACAAGAACATTGCATAGTTGATACTTGAAACGTATCAACTGGGTCAGCACGAAACTCGTGCTTGCAAACTTGCATAACTAATTCCCGCATCAGTGGCACAACCCTAGGCTATCTGTACAAGGGATAAGAAGTGGATCAGAGCAGTACATTTTTCCCTTTACTACAGAGATGTTATCGAAAGGCAGAGCTGGAAATATTTTTCTAATACTTTGAGGAACTATTATCATTCTCAATTGATTCTGAAAGCAGACTTAGTTACCTTGCTGTTTGAGGTGAAGAAAAACTTACTTTGAGAAGCTCCTCAGCTCATTAGTGCTGGTGAGATAAGACAAATCAGAAATACTAAAATCAGACATCCCCAAAAGGGAACATTTATAGGCCTAATTTGCACGCAGGCCAGGTAGACTAGTTCTACTTCTATGCGTAATCAGGTCAATGTTACTCAACATTGTCAGGAGCATTTCAAACAAAAGACGATGACTTGAAATGACAAAACTGCCAGTTGTTCAGCACATGCCCGGAGCACACGTCCTGGTAATCGGTCTGGCCCTGCAGCCTTGTGTATGTTGACCTGTTTAAAGGTCTTACTCACGTCGGCTACGGAGAGCGTGATCACACAGTCGTCCGGAACAGCTGATGCTCTCATGCATACCTCGGTGTTGCTTGCCTCGAAGCGAGCATAGAAGTGATTTAGCTTGTCTGGTAGGCTCGTGTCACTGGGCAGCTCGCAGCGGTGCTTCTCTTTGTAGTCTAATAGATTGCAAGCTCTGCCACATCAACGAGCGTCAGAGCCGGTGTAGTACGATTCAATCTTAGCCCTGTATTGATGCGCTTTGCCTGTTTGATGGTTCGTCGCAGGGCATAGCAGGATTTCTTATAAGCTTCCGGGTTAGAGTCCCGCACCTTGAAAGTGTCAGCTCCACCCTTTAGCGCAGTGCGAATGTTGCCTGTAATCCATGGTTTCTGGTTGGGATATGTACGTAATAGTCAGTGTGGGGACGACGTCCTCGATGCACTAATTGATAAAGCCAGTGAATGATGTGGTGTACTCCTCAAAGCCATGTTACAGAACATGTTATAGTCTGTGATAGCAAAACAGTCCTGTAGTTTAGCATCTGCTTCATCTGACCACTTTTTTTAATAGACCGAGTCACTGGTGATTCCTGCTTTAATTTTTGCTTGTAAGCAGGAATCAAGAGGATAGAATTGTGGTCGGATTTACCAAATGGAT
The DNA here is from genome assembly GCF_013265735.2 of Oncorhynchus mykiss. Lineage (NCBI taxonomy): Eukaryota > Metazoa > Chordata > Actinopteri > Salmoniformes > Salmonidae > Oncorhynchus > Oncorhynchus mykiss. The sequence goes on along the minus strand of NC_048569.1, from coordinate 46,362,662 downwards.
GGCGAGGGAGAGCTTTGTACGACGCATCTCTGTGTGTGGAGTACGGGTGATCTAGAATTTTTTCCCCCTATGGTTGCACATTTAACATGTTGATATAAATTAGAACTGATTTAAGTTTCCCTGCATTACAGTCTCCGATCACTAGGAACGCCGACTCGGGGTGAGTGGTTTCCTGTTTGCTTATTTCTACATACAGCTGACTGAGTGTGGTCTTAGTGCCAGCATCTGTCTGTGGTGGTAAATAAACAGCCACAGAAAGTATAGCTGAAAACTCAAGGCAAGTAGTGTGGCCTGCAATTAATTTATTTTAGTAGTGTGGCCTGCTACTTCAGGCGAGCAAAATCCAGAGACTTCCTTAGATTTCGTGCACCAGCTGTTTACAAATATGCACAGACCACCACCCCTCGTCTTACTGGTGTGCTGGTCTATCTTGCTGGTGCAGCGTATATCCCACTAGCTGAATATCCATGTCATCATTGAGCCACGATTCCTTGAAACATAAGATTTTACAGTTGATGTCCCGTTGGTAGGATATTCGTGATCGTACCTCATCTAATTTATTGTCCAATGATTGCACGTTGGCGATTAATGCCGGTAACGGCAGCTTTCCCACTCGCCTTCTGCGGATCCTCACGAGGCATCCCGCTCTGAGTCCTCGGTACCTGCGTCTCTTCCTCATGCAAATAACTGATGTTGTCCTTGTCGGGTGTTCGGAGAATGTCCTGTGCATCCTGCTTGTTGAAGAAAAAAATCTTAAGTCTAATCCGAGGTGAGTGATCGCTGTCCTGATAACCAGAAGCTCTTTTTTTGCCGTAAGATACAGTTGCAGAAACATGACGTACCAAATAAGTTACAAATACAGCAAAAAAAATAACAGATAATAGCACAATTGGTTGGGCACCCGTAAAACTGCTGCCATTTCTTCCGGCGCCATTTTAGGCATGAAGTGGTTTAACTTCTTGGTGACTGGAGGGCAGCATTGAGTAGCTTGGATGAATAAGGTGTCCAGAGTAAACTGCCTGCTACTCAGCCATTAAAGCTAGAATATGTATATAATTAGTATATTTGGATAGAAAACACTGAAGTTTCTAAAACTGTTTGAATGATGTCTGTGAGTATAACAGAACTCATATGGCAGGCAAAAACCTGAGAAAAAAAATCCAACCAGGAAGTGGGAAATCTGGGGTTGGTCGTTTTTCAACTCATTCCCTATTGAAGATACAGTGGGATAATAGTCATGTTGCACTTCCTAAGGCTTCCACTAGATGTCAACAGTCTTTAGACATTTGTTTAAGGGTTCTACTGTAAAGAAGGGGCTCATAAGGGCTCTTTGAGTCAGGTGTCTGGCAGAGTGCCACGGGCTCGTGGTCACACGGTCATGAGAGAGTTAGCTCCCGTTCCATTGCTTTTCTACAGACAAAGGAATTGTCCGGTTGGAACATTATTAAAGATTTGTTAAAAACATCCTAAAAATTGGTTGAATACATCGTTTGACATATTTCTACGGACTAACGAAACTTTGACATTTCGTCTGCTCCTAGTCTGCTCCTTCATGACTTTGGATTGGTGTTAACAAAAGTAGCTATTTGGACATAAATAGACATTATCGAGCAACTCAAACATTTATGTGGAACTGGGATTCCTGGGAGGGCATTCTGATGATCAAAGGTAAGTGAATATTTATAATGCTATTTCTGACTAATTTTGACTACACAACATGGCGGATACTTCTGTGGCTGGTTTGGGCTCTGAGCGCCGTACTCAGATTATTGCATGGTGTGCTTTTTCCGTAAAGTTTTTTTGAAATCTGACACAGTGGTTGCATTGAGAAGCTTATCTAAAGTTCCATGTATAATAGTTGTATCTTTTATCAATGTTTATTATGAGTATTTCTGTGAATTGATGTGGCTCTCTGCAAAATCACTGCATGTTTTAGAACTACTGAACATAACACGCCAATGTAAAATTAGATTTTTGGATATAAATATGAACTTTATCGAACAAAACACATGTATTGTGTAACATGAAGTCCTATGAGTGTCATCTGATGAAGATCAAAGGTTAGTGATTCATTTCATCTATATTTCTGCTCCTCTCTTTGGCTGGAAAAATGGCTGTGTTTTTCTGACTTGGTGGTGACCTAACAATTGTTTGTGGTGCTTTCGCTGTAAAGCCTTTTTGAAATCAGACACTGTGGCTGGATTAATGAGAATTGTATCTTTAAAATGGTGTAAAATACTTGTATGCTTGAGGAATTTTAATCATGAGATTTTTGTTGTGCCACTGCACATTGGCTAACTGGGCTATCTGCATTGTGCCCCACCACCCACCAACCCCTCTTTTACACTACTGCTACTCTGTTCATCACATGCAGTCACTTTAACTATATCTACATGCACATACTACCTCAATCAGCCCGACTAACCAGTGCCTGTATGTAGCCGCTCTACCGTTATTTTTCACTGTTTTTATTTCTTTAAATACCTATTGTTCACCTAATGCACGTTTCAAATAAACTTTGATTTGACTCGGAAAGTATTCAGACTCCTTGACTTTTTGTTATGTTACAGCTTTATTCTATAATTGATTAAAACTTATTTTTTTTACCTCAATCTACACACAAAATCAAATAATGATGAAGCAAAACACAGGTTTAGAAATGTTTGCAAAAGTATTACAAATAAAAAAACTGAAATATCACATTTACATAAGAATTCAGACCCTTTACTCAGTACTTTGTTGAAGCACCTTTGGCAGTGATTACAGCATTGAGTCATCTTGGGTATAACACTACAAGCTTGGCACACCTGTATTTGGGGAGTTCCTCCCATTCTTCTCTGCAGATCCTCTCAAGCTCTGTCAGGTTGGATTGGGAGTGTTGCACAGCTATATTCAGGTCTCTCCAGAGATGTTCGATCAGGTTCAAGTCCGGGCTCTGGCTGGGCCACTCAAGGACATTCAGAGACTTGTCCCGAAGATACTTCTGTGTTGTCTTGGCTGTGTGCTTAGGGTCATGGTCCTGTTAGAAGGTGAACCTTCGCCCCCGTCTGAGGGCCTGAGTGCTCTGGAGCAGGTTTTCATCAATGATCTCTGTACTTTGCGCCGTTCATCTTTGCCTCGATGTTGACTAGTCTCCCAGTCCCTGCTGCAGAAAAACCTCCCCACAGCAGGCTGCCACCGCTATTCTTCACCATAGGGATGGTACCAGGTTCTCCAGACGTGACGCATTCAGGCCAAAGAATTCAACTTTGAGAATCTTATTTATGTTTCTCACAATCTTTAGGTGCCTTTTGGCAAACTCCAAGTTGGCTTTCATGACTCTTTTACTGAGGGGCTTCCATCGGGCCCCTCTACCATAAATGCCTGATTGGTGGAATGCTGCAGAGATGGTTGTCCTTCTGGAAGGTTCTCCCAACTCCACATAGGAACTCTGGAGCTCTGTCAGAGTGACCATCTCCCTAACCAAGGCCCTTCTCCCGCGATTGCTCTGTTTGGCCGGGCGCTCAGCTCTAGGAAGAGTCTTGGTTGTTCCAAACATCTTCCATTTAAGAGATAGGGAGGCCACTGTGTTTTGGGGGTCCTTCAATGCTGCAGAAATATTTTGGTACCCTTCCCCAGATCTGTGGCTCGAAACAATCTACGGACAATTCCTTCAACCTCATGACTTAGTTTTTTTCTCTGACACGCACTGTCAACAATGGGAACTGATGTAGACAGGTGTGTGCCTTTCCAAATCACGCCCAATCAATTGAATTTACCACAAGTGAATTCAAATCAAGTTGTAGAAACATCTGACAGATGATCAATGGAAACAGGATGCACCTGAGCTCAATTTCGAGTCTCATAGAAAAGGGTCTGAATACTTATTTACATAAATCAAACGTATTTATAAAGCCCTTCTTACATCAGCTGATGTCACAAAGTGCTGTACAGAAACCCAGCCTAAAACCCCAAACAGTAAGCAATGCAGGTGTAGAAGCACGGTGGCTAGGAAAAACTCCCTAGAAAGGCCAGAACCTAGAAAGAAACCTAGAGAGAAACCAGGCTATGAGGGGTGGCCAGTCCTCTTCTGGCTGTGCTGGGTGGAAATTATAACAGAACATGGCCAAGATGTTCAAATGTTTATAGATGACCAGCAGGGTCAAATAATAATAATCACACTGGTTAACGAGGGTGCATTAGTCAGCACCTCAGGAGTAAATGTCAGTTGGCTTTTCATAACCGATCATTCAGAGTATCTCTACCGCTCCTGCTGTCTCTAGAGAGTTGAAAACAGCAGGTCTGGGACAGGTAGTACGTCCGTTGAACAGGTCAGGTTTCCATAGCCGCAGGCAGAACAGTTGGAGCAGCAGCACAGCCAGGTGGACTGGGGACAGCAAGGAGTCATCGGGCCAGGTAGTCAATAATACATACATAAAGGTATTAGCTTATTTTAATACATTTGTAAACATTTCTAAAAAACGTTTTTTTCGCTTTGTCATAGATTGCTGAGGAATTGTTTTTATTTAATCCATTTTAGAATAAGGCTGGAATATAACAAAATGGGAAAAAGGTCAAGGGGAATGAATACATTCCGAAGGCACTGTATATCATGTTATCCCTTTGGAGCGCATGTCTAAGCGATTTAGAGTTGTTGAACGGGGATTACGAGCGTTTTGATTAACTGTAATATTATAATTGTTATTTTGGGGCATGCCTCTAAGTTCAGCAATCGAAACATCTAGGGCCTACTGTACATTGACTGATTGTGTTCAGTGAAAATGATACATGATTTACAAAACATTATCTGTAAGTAACTTGATGCCTATTGTGCCAAAGTAATTACTTGTAGAACGGGAGTGACGGGTTTATTCAAGCAGGCAAGTCATTTAAGAGCAAATTCTTATTTACAATGACGGCCTACCCCGGGCCAACCCTAACGACGCTAGGCAAATAGTGCGCCACCCTATCGGACTCCCAATCACGGCTGGTTGTGATACAGCCTGGAATCGAACCAAGGTCTGTAGTGACGCCTCTAGCACTGAGATGCAGTGCCTTAGACCGCTGCGTCAGTGTTTGACAAGTGTGTTGATAGAACGGCAATAATAGTTAAGCGACGAAAAATAGCACTTGCTGTAATTGTCTAAGAAAAGTGAAAGGAAACCGCAACTTAATTAGGTCTATAATCAATGGCCTAACTGTTAAATGTGCCTGGCTTTATAAATCATCCATATATACAGTACCAGTCAGAAGTTTGTGAATAATAGTGAAGACATCAAAACTGTGAAATAAAACATATGGAATCATGTAGTAAGCAACAAACAAAAAAAAGGTGTTAAATCAAAATAGATTTTAGAATCTTCTAAGTAGCCACCCTTTGCCTTGACAGCTTTGCACACGCTTGGCATTATCTCAACCATGAGTAATGCTTTTCCAACAGTCTTGAAGGAGTTCCCACATATGCTGAGCACTTGTTAGCTGCTTTTCCTTCACTCTGCAGTACAAATCATCCCAAATGGGTTGAGGTCAGGTGATTGTGGAGGCCAGATCATCTGATGCAGCACTCAATCACTCTCCTTGGTCAAATACTGCTTACACAACCTGGAGGTGTGTTTTGAGTCATTGTCCTGTTGAAAAACAAATAATAGCACTAAGCGCAAACCAGATGGAATATCGCTGCAGAATGCTGTGGTAGCCATGCTGGTTAAGTGCCTTGAACTCTAAATAAATCAGACAGTGTCACCAGCAAAGCACCCCCACGCTTCACGGTGGGAACCACATGCGGAGATAATCCGTTCACCTACTCCGCGTCACAAAGACACAGCAGTTGGAACCAAAAATGTCACGTTTGGACTCATCAGACCAAAGGACAGATTTCCACCAGTCTATTGCTCATGTTTCTTGGCCCAAGCACGTCTCTTCTTATTGGTGTCCTTTAGTAGTGGTTTATTTGCAGCAATTCAACCATGAAGGCCTGATTCATGCAGTCTCCTCTGAACAGTTGATGTTGAGATGAGTCTGTTACTTGAACTCTGTGAAGCATTTATTTGGGCTGCAATTTCTGAGGCTGGTATCGCTAATGAACTTATCCTCTGCAGCAGAGGTAACTCGGTCTTCCTTTCCTGTGGCAGTCCTCATGAGGTCACAAATGTGGCTGTAATATTTTCTATGCTGTAATAAAGGCTTTACACATGTTCTCTTTAAAACAGGCTCTCCGATATTATAATTTATTTAGTGTTGTTTACACTAACAAATTGTCTGATTTTTAATCCTTATTGTTATTATTACTGTTATGATCATCATAATAATAAGTAATGTCATTAGTAGGCTTAGCATAGCAGCCTTGTTTAACCACCATCTAGCCATAGGCCTAAAATTGCATCCTGTCTACTTACTTAGGCCTGTATTTCAATATTTATATAGGCTTTGTATCAATCAACAATTAGTTCATGTCATCACACAGCATACGAGTCATTCATGACTTGAAAATGCAATCAAGCATTTTATATTTAAAATAAGATAAATTGACCCTTGAATAAATAGCATAAATAATAAACTGCTCCATTTAGGCAATTGCATTCACAAATATATGCGACTATTTTTAGTGGTTGCTGTAATAAATGTTTATAATTTATTTAGTGTTGTTTACACAGGTCCAACCGAAAATATACTGTAACTGTATACCGTCAGAATATACTGTATACTGTCAGAAAATATACTGTGACCAAACAGCACCTGTTTGGTACACATAATATGCATGCAGCGCTTTAGCCTTACCTTCTTTATCTTAATGTCCAGTATTTTTCCACAACTAGTCAAATTTTAGTCAAGTTTATCACGTCCTCTGCTTCCATTTAGCTGTCACGCATTACGGTGTTAAGAGTTTGTAAGAACCAAATTATTGATGTAATTATGATATATGCTATAGGTCAGGCCCTATTGATCATGTGAATGAGATGCATACACATTTTTCCTAAACACATTAGGAATTTTGATAACAAAACTTTTCAGTCAGAAATAGCTGTGATTATGTTGCCGCTTCAGCAACACGGAATGCCAACGTGAATGCCAACTAGGTTGGACAGCCTGTCACACACAATTACTATAACAATAGCTAGGTTTCCCTCCAATTGGCGACAGATTTCCGTGCAAATATTCTAACATCTGCATAAAAACAATATGCGCATTTCCCCCACCAGATATGCGTTCCCATGAAATTGACTTGTTGCAGTTAAGTCTGTGCATACATATGTAGTGCACATAAAAATATATTTTGCAGTTAAACTCCCATGTACCAAAAAATAAAAATTATAAAAAAAGTTACATGGGTTTCAATCACATTTTCAACTCCATTGGTGGTTCTCTCACCACCAAAAATGTGTTATATAGCGAGCGTGCCCACAGATATCGGCAAGTACGCTCAAGCAAACAGCTCACAGATACAGTTCGGTTGTAGTCTACATACACGATGAGATTCATGGACAAAAGAGAGAGATTGTCAAACGGCAGCCATTCATAGATGATCGTGTCACCAGAATGAGACCCTCGATATTTATTGGAAAGGAGCATCAAGCTCATCACCTTGCACTTTCACCACCCTGTGAAGTTCATAACTTATTTCATCTGTACCCTAATAAACTGCATTCTTTTCCACCGAGTTGTAGAGGGAGGGTCTTACAACATGTCATCGTGTGACTCCAAGTTTACTTCGATATGGTTATTATATCAATATTTGCACATAAAAGCGTTTCCACAGACATTTCTCGCATAACTTTACCGACACAAAAAGATCAGCTTGCCTAGCGTTTTTTGTTTTGTCGTCATGTGGAAAGTTAACCGACACATTTTCTCTTTCCATCAGGCCATCAATTATATTTTTTTATCCAAGGTACTTCACTTGAATAAAAAGGGTCGATGGAATCCTGGTTACTGGCTGATATTCACTGAGTGAACAAAACATTAGGAACACCTTCCTGAAACTGAGTTTCTCTCATTTTTGTGCTCAGAACAGCCTCAATTCGTTGGGGTACAAGGTGTCGAAAACGTTCCACAAGGATGCTGGCCCATGTTGACTCCAATGCCTTCCACAGTGGTGTCAAGTTGGCTGGATGTCCTTTGGGTGGTGGGTACCCACGGGAAACTGTTGAGCGTGAAAAACCCAGCAGCGTTACAGTTCAACCCACTCAAACCAGTGCGCCTGGCACCTACTACTACCACCACCACCACACCTCGTTCATAGGCACTTAAATATTTTCTCTTGACCATTCACCCTCAATGGCACACATGCACAATCCATATCTCAGTTGTCTCAAGACTTTTAAAAAAAAATCATTATCTAACCTGTCTCCTTCCCTTCATCTACACTGATTGTAGTGGATTTAACAAGTGACATCAATAAGGGATCATAGTTTTCACCTGGATTCACCTGGTCAGTCTGGCATGGAAAGTCTGACATGTTTTAGACTGTAGTTAGCCTATACTGTAACTGCCCCAGAGGGACTCTTAGCATGTGGGGGATGGGTAACAATGCACAAGGGTAACTCTAAACCAAACCTCCCCCACAACCCAATTCATTCAGTCAAGCGCAAACCCAGCTAGCCTAGCACTAATGCTAATTAGCTAGAATAACCCCAAGGGCCTGACTTCAAACAGACATTTTCATACAGTAGCCATATTACAAAGGTCTCAGATAACCTTGCTGCAGTGAGGATTCCTATTCCCATCGGAGTCACACAGATAGGTCCTGAGAATAACATGACGGAAGAGGATATTCAACTAGCGGGCAGATGAAAAGGCATAGGTATTGACATTTGTTAAACTTAAAAGTCCTAATCTAGTCTCCTTTCCAGCTTTCATCTTTTGTTCTTCATTGTTCCTCTAGTGCTCCTTAAAGACATACGGTATTTTTTTAAACCTCCTGCTTTGGGCTGGATTAGTCAATGTCTAGTTCATGTATGCATAATCTATGAGCAGAATTGCTGTTTTACCTCAAACCAGCCACGAAATCCCTAGTTTGAAGAGATTGCTTTCTTGAAGCTGTGCCAGGCCATTATCCCTACATTTCCCCCCAACGCGGGCCAGCCCTCTAGCATGTCCAGTTCTAGCCAATAAGTTTCAGCCCCTCGCATTTGAGTGACAGCTAGCAAAAGGCCTACCCTGCGTTCTCCAATGAGGTCGCAGGGTGGGTGCAACAGCTCAAATGGACACAGCAGAGAGAGAGGGGGAAGGGGATGCACAACTGAATGCATTCAACCGAAATGTGTCTTCCGCATTTAACCCAATCAACGAGAGAGAGAAATGACGCGGTATGTGACGTAGTATGCCATTTTCGGGGACCACGTATGGCTCGTGAGTGCTACTTTCAGAACTACTGGCTAAAAAGTATACAAAAGTACAGAAGATTCTCTTTAAGCAATAGGGGAGGCCGATGACATCACAAATCACCATCACCAACTCCTTTAATTTCCTACTCCCCAAAGTTTGCAGTCTAATAAAAACTAAAATAAAAACCTGTTGAAAACCTTTTTTTTTACCCTTTAGTGGGAGTACATTACTGTTTTTATACTTGGATATCGCTTTTCAACAGTAGTAGTTCAAAAATTGCTGGAGGACATCTTTAAACTTAGGGGGAATGGGTTAGTAAACTGCCATCCACAACACCTAAAAAATAAAATAATTGGCTAACTGTATACTGCCTAATATGAAAGGAATTCCTGAGCCATTTAATCCAATTGGATACCAGGGTCACTCATTGCCCGCTTTACTGAGGGAATGATGCATTCTTGCATGATAGAGAACATCTCAATCAACCTCAAAAAGCCTCCCTCTGCTGAACCAATAAACAACCCTCACTCAGCCAATGCCCTTAGGCTAAACTGTCTTTTCATTTTATGTCAACTGATACCAAGTACTGTTCTCAAAATCCAAACTGCGATTGAGTGATTGCACACCAAACACCAAGGCCACTTAGACAAAACCTCCCATATAATATGCTTTATAACAACACATTCTACTAAGTCAGTGTAATTGAAGAGGTCCCAGAGGTCTAGAAAACGGTTTCCCAAACCGGGTCCTGCCTGCCAACCGCCACCACTCCCATCTTTTCCTAGAGTTTCAAAGTTAATTCCCACACATATTGGCCTGTGCAAAATCCAAGGCGCAGGGCAGGGGGACTGCAAGACAACATCACTAAGCTGCTCCCATACATGGATTTCTGCTTGGGCCAGACAGGCCAAGCTGATGAGAGATGGGATTAGAGCCATGGGCTTTAGAGGAGTCATGGGGGGGGGGGTCATAGGAGATGGCTGATAAACAGAGAGATAGGAGAGGGAAGGAACTGGCAAGAGGACAGAGGAGGAGCAGGCAGTAGGAGAGTTTACCATGGAGGGAAACTGCTCCCATGGAGGAGGAAGGAAACTAGTACTGAGGTGTGCAAGAGGTGTTCCATTTATGGGGCCAGGGGCAGAAATCCAACTTGGAGACTAGGAAAGTGCCAAGCTCAGACCTGATAGTCCCTTTCCCCCAGGAGTTATCAGGTCTGAGCTTTAAACTGTAGATAGCGTTATTATTATTTTGACATACTATCCATTATGGGATCAGTTCATGCCCAGCTGTTGAGGTTGACATGACTTATAGATCAGATAGCCCTAGAGCTGTGATTTGGAGCCTAGTTCAGTCAGGCTGGCTGACCTTCAAAGAGGCCTTGAGTCTTGGACTGGACATGCCTGGCTGCTTTAAAACACTAAAAGGCATGCAGAGCAGACAGAAGGCAAGGGGGGCCTGTACCAGCCACTAAGTTAGGGTTATCGCAGCACCCACATTCCCGTCCTGTGTGGACCCTTCCTGGACATCCTGTCCATTCTCTACCGTTTCTCACAGTTTATGTTCAGGCCACTGGAGAAAATAAGAAAAACTGGGAAGCTCAACAGGATACTTCCTGTAAAGACAGGGAAATAAATACTGGCCTAGATTTACACTATATACGAATGATGTAATGCAGAACCATCCAATTCTATTTTACAGCTGATATATTTGCAGCACTCTTGCTTTTACACTCTTGTGCAGCCTAGTCACGGAGGCAGAGCTAATTTTACACCTGGGCTGACATAACTATTTGCAGATGTTGACATTGACGGTATACTGTGAAGTGCTAGAAGATAGATTGTGATGTGCATGATTATTATATTTAAGCTTTAGAAATCAAAACTACGCAGTTTTATCAGTCAAGCGGCAACAATATTGAAAATTAAGTCTAAAATCATTAACTAATCATTACTTTCCCATACTAAAATTATTTAACGAAAATGCGACTATAATATCGTAAATATGCACAGATATCGCACAGTCTGGAATGATTTAGTCATTAACAACGTAAAACGATTATATCGGATATTGCGATATTTGTAGTAGCATGATGATAGGAGAGGAATGGGGGAAAAGAATGACGCACATGGAGGTATTCAAATTCACTGGAACTCTAATTTACACATTGTTATAGCTAAATACATAACAATGATCTCCTTCGACTCAAAATAGTTTCATGGGGCACCCAGTGACGGTAAAGGAATTTGCACCAGAGCTATGGTAGGGTGTTAAGGGGAGTAAAATAAACATGGCTTTTAATGCTGAATTAGGTACACCAAATTATAGCTCTGATTTGCAGCTCTTACAAAAGTCGACATAGCTAAATACTTTGGACAGTAGCGAGTTCATTAAATATCACCCTTACATAATCCTCATTAAACTACATGAATGTATTAAATATTATGGCAAATCTCAACCTTTTGAGTTATTGGCAATGTACTTATCTAGCGACTGCTAGCCAACGTAACGTTAGTTTGGTAACGTTACATACTTTAATATAATACTGGACTGAGTACATGATTTGTGCAACGTTAGCTTAGCTAGCTAGTACTTTTGCCAAACAGCTGATGCTTGTTGCGCCAGCTACTAAACGTCAGCTAACTAACATTCTTCCAAGTCCCTGTATGTAATGATAGCCATGACAATTAGCTAGCTAAATATGCCATGCCATAATAAAAGTCGGTGACGAGGCAACCAGTGTGCACAGACAAAACTTAGCTTGCTAGCTACTGGCTAACAACTGCTAGGTAGCGGTTACCCAGCTCATCGGCGATTAAGTCGTTGCTTACCCGACTAAACCAGATGCTTAGTTGAGTCTCTGACAACACAGCGAAGTAAAACCTCTGTGAGTTGGGCTGAATATGAAACGGTTCCTCTTCACTTTTCAGTGGACAAAGTAGCCTCCGGGGCCAGCCAGTTAAAAAATACATGACGGTCAGGCACTCCGACTCGACACTCTCCGTGTCACCGGGCCAGCGGAATGGCTATGTTCCCAACGTAAAATAAACGATGTTGTCCAATCGGTTCATGAACAATTTGTAGCTAATTCAATCCCGCGTAAAGTCGATTTTCAGTCAAACGACATTCGTCCTGATCCTAGAAATCCATAAGCGACTGAGATCCAATCAGGCTAACTAGCCAACACGGCTAACTTGACATAGAACTGTGGAGCTCCTCTGAAAACAAATCGCTTGCGCAGTCGGGACTTTAAGTTAAAAACAAAATGCAACCGTATGAGCGAATTAATTTTTGTTATAAAGGTATCCTTTCTGCACCTATCTGAATAAATATGTCTTATTTTTATTAGCGATAATAATTGTATCTTCGGTGTCTCTCGCTGTCGCCATCTTTATCGATTCTAGCTAGCTATCCTGGGTCCGATTCGCTATCCCATGCCTCTCTGCCCACCTATGTGAAGCTAGCCACAATATTGGAATTTACGGCTCGCCTTCTAAATAAAAGTCCCTCACTGAAATGAATGCAAATGTTTAAAAATAGCGGAATCATGTCATATTTGGAATAAATCATGTTAAACAAGGTTAGATATTTGATATATGAATTCAAAATACAATAATGAGTTATAAATTGATGGAAAAACATATATTTTTTTATCTGTTGAAATTGCACCGTGGATGTATTACACTTCAGAATTGCATTGGGGGAATATTTATTTCATTGTACAGCCTTACCTATGGATTATGGATTACAGAAATGGGGTATCAGTCTACTCAGTGACACCCACAGAACACAACTGTAAAGTGTTTACACATATATACTTTACAAAAATAAATGCAACATGCAACAATTTCAATGATTTACTGAGTTACAGATCCTTTAAAGGAAATCTGTCAATTGAAGTAAATGAATTAGGGGCTAATCTATAGATTTCAAGTGACTGGGCAGGGACACAGCCATGGGTGGGCATGGGTTGGCTTAGGCACTTGGGAGTCAGGCCCAGCCAATCAGAATTAGTTTTTCCACACAAAAGGGCTTTATTACAGACAGAAATACTCCTCAGTTTCATCAGCTGTCCGGGTGACTGGTCTCAGATGATCCCGCAGGTGAAGAAGCCAGATGTGGAGGTCCTGGGCTGCAGTTGTGAGGCCAGTTGGATGTACTGCCAAATTCTATAAAACGGTGCTTACTATAAGAAATGAACATGAAATTATCTGGCAACAGCTCTGGTGGACATTCCTGCAGTCAGCAAACCAATTGCATGCTCTCTCACTACTGGAGACATCTTAGAGTGGCCTTTTATTGTCCACAGTAGAAGGTGCACCTGTGTAATGATCATGCTGTTTAATCAGCTTCTTGATATGCCACACCTGTCAGGTGGATGGATTATCTTGGCAAAGGAGAAATGCTCACTGACAGGAATGTAAACAAATTTGTGCACAAAATTTGAGAGAAATAAGCTTTTTGTGTGTGTGGAAAATTTCTGGGCTCTTATTTCAGCTCATGGAACATGGGACCAATACTTTACGCGTTGCGTTTATATGCTTGTTTAGTATATTAGCATCATAGCTCTTATTGTGGAACTTTGACTGTAGGAAATACGCTTCCCAGTCAGCCTATTGCACTGTACAGCCTTACCCCATTTGCTTCATCCACAATCTATAGGTGTCAGTCTACTCAGTGACACCCACAGAAGACAACTGTGAAGAGTTTAAACAAATATTAGTGTTGTAGCTCTTATTGCAGGACTCTGAAACCACTGAAATCAGCCACATTAATTAAGCTTACCTGTCACCCGTATTGGACATTCATATTTCACTGTACAGCCTTACCTGTGGACTGTGGAAAAATTAAATAGGGTATCAGTCTACTCACACACAGAAAACAACTGAAGAGTTTAAACAAAGTGTTGTAGGTCTTATTGCGGGACTCTGAAGCCACTGTACAGCCTTACGACACTAATATTTGTTCAAACTCTTCACACTTGTTCTGTGGGTGTCACAGTAGACTGATACCCAATTTTATTGATCCACAATCCATAGGTTAGGCTGTACAGTGCAGTATGAATGCCCAATACCCATAGTAGGTTGACTGGTAAGCTTAATGTGGCTCATTACAAAAACCTCTTAGCTACCTGGGATGCATCCTTGATGGAAGCTTAGGAGGTGTGAGCATGGCCACTAAAGTGCTAGGAAAGGTTAAAGCCAGGATTAACATTTTGGCTAGAAAGTCCAATCTGCTTGATAAGGACTCCATGAGCGTGCTAGCCACTGCCCTCATTCAATGCCATTTTGACTACGCTAGTACTTCCTCGTTTGGGGGCTTATCTAAGCTTCTGAAGGGGAAGCTCCAGATTAGAAGTCGACCGATTAATCGGAATGCCCAATTAATTAGGGCCGATTTCAAGTTTTCATAACAATCTGTATTTTTGGACACCGATCATGGCCGATTACATTGCACTCCACGAGGAGACTGCATGGCAGGCTGACTACCTGTTATGCGAGTGCAGCAAGGAGCCAAGGTAAGGTTCTAGCTAGCATTAAACGTATCTTATAAAAAACAATCAATCTTAACATAATCACTAGTTAACTACACATCGGTGATGATATTACTAGTTTATCTAGTTTGTCCTGCGTTGCATATAATCGATGCGGTGCCTGTTAATGATTCAATGAGAAATTATTGCCTACTTCGCCAAACAGGTCATTTAACAAGCTGTCACAAGAATTTAATCCCAATGATAATAACGAACACGTATTAAAGCTTTGACTAATTCCCGAGGCTTGTAAGACCCTGTGTTTAATAATAATTAGGCAAAGACTCAAATTATTCAAAAGGTCTGTAAGGTTTATTCACGAGAACGTTCTAAAGTCAAAATACAAAGAACATGTCATTTTATAACTCACTCCCTCCCTACTTACGCACATACCTACACACAAACAGTAGTTGGGATGTATCCTTCCCCATAGTTCTCACCACTGTTTATCACTACCAAGCTGGCAGTTTAGAGGGACCTTGATGGGACTCCAAGTTTCTCAGGTCAGGTCATACACAGTTTAATTGTTCTCTGTATTTTCGTAGTCACACACACACACACACATTTCTCTCCCTCACTTGTCTCTACTGAAACTTATTGGACTTACGTTTAGCACTTTAATTATTCATTATACATGTTACATAAACTAATAATAAAATAGTTGTTTCAGGGTGGAATTCTTTAATCATTACCGTAAACATATAAATTCCCTTATCACAAGCGCAGTCGCAAAAAAAGCACTGTCGTTGCACCAATGTGTACCTAACCATAAACATCAACGCCTTTCTTAAAATCAATACACAAGTATATATTTTTAAACCTGCATATTTAGTTAACATTGCCTGCTAACATGAATTTCTTTTAACTAGGGAATTTGTGTCACTTCTCTTGCGTTCTGTGCAACAGAGTCAGGGTATATGCAGCAGTTTGGGCCGCATGGCTCGTTGCTAACTAATTTGCCAGAGTTTTACGTAATTATGACATAACATTGAAGGTTGTGCAATGTAACAGGAATATTTAGACTTATGGATGCCACCCGTTAGATAAAATACAGAACGGTTCCGTATTTCACTGAAAGAATAAACGTTTTATTTTTGAAATTATAGTTTCCGGACTTGACCATATTTAAAAATGTATTTTTTTTTAACCTTTATTTAACTAGGCAAGTCAGTTAAGAACAAATTCTTAATTTCAATGAAGGCCTACAGTGGGTTAACTGCCAGTTCAGGGGCAGAACGACAGATTTGTAACTTGTCAGCTCGGGGATATGAACTTGCAACCTTTTGGTTACTAGTCCAACGCTTGAACCACTAGGCTACCCTGCCGCCCCATATTAATGACCTAAGGATCATATTTCTGTGTGTTATGTTATAATTAAGTCTGATTTGATAGAACAGTCTGAGCGGTGGTAGGCACCAGCAGGCTCGTAAGCATTCATCCAAACAGCACTTTCGTGCATTTGCCAGCAGCTCTTCGCAATGCTTCAAGCATTGAGCTGTTTATGACTTCAAGCCTATCAACTCCCGAGATTAGGCTGGTGTAACCGATGTGAAATGGCTAGCTAGTTAGCGAGGTGCGCGCTAATAGCGTTTCAAATGTCACTCGCTCTGGGACTTGGAGTAGTTGTTCCCCTTGCTCTGCAAGGGCCGCGGCTTTTGTGGAGTGATGGGCAACGATGCTTCGAGGGTGGCTGTTGTCGATGTATTCCTGGTTCGAGCCCAGGTAGGGGCGAGGAGAGGGACGGAAGCTATACTGTTACACTGGCAATACTATAGTGCCTATAAGAACATCCAATAGTCAAAGGTATGTGTGTTTATTCAGTATTGTTGTAATTGTCATTACAAAAAAATAAAAATAATAGGCCGATTAATCGGTATCGGCTTTTTTTGGTCCTCCAATAAATCGTATCGGCTTTTTTTGGTCCTCCAATAAATCGTATCGGCTTTTTTTGGTCCTCCAATAAATCGTATCAGCTTTTTTTGGTCCTCCAATAAATCGGTATCGGCGTTGAAAAAATAAATAAAAAATCTACCTCTACTCCAGATAGCCCAGAATAAGCTGATCAGGGTACGATCAGGGTATTGAAGGTACGTCTACGTACTCACATAGGCAGGAGCTACTTTCAGGAACTCAACTGGCTGCCTGTTGAGGCTAGGGTGTTTCAGATTAGATTTGGTTTACAGGAGTACTTATGGTTCTGCACCCAGATATCTAACTGATTACTTTCCCCATATTAGGGATGCACACAATCACAGCCCCAGATCAGGTGTTGCTAATGTGCGCTTCTACAGGTTCAGGCGTAATGCTGGGAATGGTACTTTCTTGTATACTGGAGCATCAGAGTGGAATGAGTTGCCTCTGCCCACAAAAACAACGTCCTCTCTGGGTAGCTTTAAAAATAAACGTTTTTTTTTTTAAACGGTTGGATGTCTGCTGTGCTCATATGCATGTACCCTATGATGTAACTGCAATGATGAAATAGATTTTCCTCTTTGTTTTTATGTTTTATTATCTCGCTGTCAAACTGTGTTCAACCGTGCTCGATCTTGCCTAGACATATTGTCTCAAGAGGACCACAATGGAAATAAGTCCCAGACTTTATTGTGTGATATCCTCGATGAATTTACTCATGTGTATGTATGGCTTTTCAAGATGTGTGCTTGTTTTTGTTTTTTTTTAAATGGTAGAATTAATAAACTAAAACAAAACTTCACAGTGCTTTCAGAGTCCTGCACTTTGAGCTACGATGCAAATATTGGTGTAAATTCTTCACAGTTGTGTTCTGTGGGTGTCACGGAGTTCACTGATACCCCATTTCAGCATCACTACTCTGGACGGTTCTGACTTATGTGGACAACTACAAATACCTAGGTGTCTGGTTAGACTGTAAACTCTCCTTCCAGACTCACATCAAACATCTCCAATCCAAAGTTAAATCTAGAATTGGCTTCCTATTTCGCAACAAAGCATCCTTCACTCATGCTGCTAAACATACCCTCGTAAAACTGACCATCCTACTGATCCTCGACTTCGGCGATGTCATCTACAAATTAGCCTCCAATACCCTACTCAAATTGGATGCAGTCTATCACAGTGCCATCCGTTTTGTCACCAAAGCCCCATATACTACCCACCACTGCGACCTGTACGCTCTCGTTGGCTGGCCCTCGCTTCATACTCGTCGCCAAACCCACTGGCTCCAGGTCATCTACAAGACCCTGCTAGGTAAAGTCCCCCCTTATCTCAGCTCGCTGGTCACTATAGCAGCACCCACCTGTAGCACGTGCTCCTGCAGGTATATCTCTCAGGTCACCCCCAAAACCAATTCCTCCTTTGGCCGCCTCTCCTTCCAGTTCTCTGCTGCCAATGACTGGAACGAACTACAAAAATCTCTGAAACTGAAATCACTTATCTCCCCCACTAGCTTTAAGCACCAGCTGTCAGAGCAGCTCACAGATCACTGCACCTGTACATAGCCCATCTATAATTTAGCCCAAACAACTACCTCTTCCCCTACTGTATTTATTTATTTAGCTCCTTTGCACCGCATTATTTCTATTTCTACTTTGCACATTCTTCCACTGCAAATCTACCATTCCAGTGTTTTACTTTCTATATTGTATTTACTTCGCCACCATGGCTTTTTTTCTGCCTTTACCTCCCTTATCTCACCTCACATCGTATATAGACTTATTTTTCTATTGTATTATTGACTGTTTTACTTCATGTATAACTCTGTGTTGTTGTATGTGTCGGACTGCTTTGCTTTATCTTGGCCAGGTCGTAATTGTAAATGAGAACTTGTTCAACTTTCCTACCTGGTTAAATAAAGGTGAAATAAAATACAAATAAATACAAATTTAATTGATCAACAATCCATAGGTAAGGCTGTATAGTGGAATAAGTATGCCCCCAATGCAATTCTGAAGTCTAATACACCCAGTGCAATTCTAAATATTGTCAAATAACATTTTCAAAAGTAACTATTGTCTTTTGTTGAATTTATATAACGTTCCAAATTTGTTTAGGATTATCTCGTCCAAATGACACGATGGTAACTATTTGTAGCCATTTCCATCACTTTTATTTTGAAGTCGACCGTAAATTCCACTATTGTGGCTAATCCTTATTGTGGCTACTTCACATAGGTTCCCCCGCCCGGTGGGAAGTTTGCGTCGAACGAGATGTTGACATCTGACTTCATTTTCTCGTGAACTTCAGATTTGAATGGCTCGTTGCTGCTCTCTGGTGGTAATATTTGGAGATTGCAAACACGGATCCCAAACCGGCTGCTGCGCCATCGTGCATACATGTATTTTGTCCCCCCACACCAAACGCGATCACGACACGCAGGTTAAAATATCAAAACAAACTTTGAACCAATTACATTAATTTGGGGACAGGTCGAAAAGCATTACACATGTATGGCAATTTAGCTAGCTAGGTTGCACCTGCTAACTTGCTGTTGCTAGCTAATTTGTTCTGTGATATAAACATTGAGTTGTTACTTTACCTGAAATGCACAAGATTCTCTACACCGACAAATCTACACATAAAACGATCGACCGTCCTCTCTCCTCCCAGGCTTTTTCTTCTCCGGACTTTATATTGCGATTGGCAACTTTTGCATTACCGCCACTGACCTCGTTCGTCTTTCAGTCACCCACGTGGGTAAAACCAATGAGGAGAGGGCACGTGGGTACCTGCTTCTATAAATCAATGAGGAGATGGGAGAGGCAGGACTGCACCGCGATTTTTCCCAAAAATGCTGGGATGTCACGTGTCCTACTTACTGTATATCAGTACACCGATAAAAACGTAAGCACAACGAAACTTCTATTTGATCAAATAAGTAGCAAATAGGCCATACATTCTTGTTGTTGACCAAAATCGACACTCTCATTGACCTCCATGCAAAAACTCCTTGCTTGATCGGCGAAAAAAAAAACCCACCCTGCTTTTGGTTTTAGTCACAATCTGTGTTATGTAACCACACCAAACATAATATACCACACCAAATCGAGTGCCTCGATTTACGTATGGAATAATACGAAATGTTCTGAGACCAGGTTAATAAAGAAAGTACAAAAAAACCTTGATAAAGGGGAGGCGCATGTAAGCAGATGAGGGAATTTGGCTCGGATCAAATAGTTTATATAGTAAAACCTGCAAAAGCCATGCAAAAAAACGTAGCTCAGTTTCTGATATTTGACTGCACACAATGTACAGTAAATATAAAGAGGATGTGCTGAAGTGGTTTTGTGTTGCTAAAGGGCAAATAGTGGGTATTCTGCCAGTCATGGTAAATGTTTACTATGTGGTCGGAGGAGCGGCGCTCCCTATTTTTTTTCTAATTGAGAATATACGGAGCTGGTAAAAATATTTCTGAAAAATTACCTCAGTGTGCCCAACTAGGCAGGATATAGGCCTATGTTTTGATTGAAACAAAAATTGGCCTAAAAGAAAGACTAATAGTTTGTTAACACCATAAGCTGTAGACCTTTCCTGAAGTCATATGTCAAATCGCCCACTAGTGGCCTCATGGGTGGAATGTTTTTTTATTATTATTTTTTTACAGAATTTCATCATTAATAAACATTTAAAAAATTAAATGCCTTTGTGGTTCCAAACTTCTTCCATTTAAGAATGATGGAGGACACTGGGTTCTTGGGGACCTTCAATGCTGCAGAAATGTTTTGGTACCCTTCCCCAGATTTGTGCCTCGACATAATCCTGTTTCGGCGCTCTACCGGCAATTCCTTCAACCTGATGGCTTGTTTTTTTCTTTGACATGCACTGTCAACTGTGGGACCTTAAATAGACAGGTGTGTGCCTTTCCAAATGATGTCCAATCAATTAAATTTACCACAGGTGGACTCCAATCCAGTTGTAGAAACATCTCAAGGATGATCAATGGAAGCAGGATGCAACTGAGCTCAATTTCGAGTCTCATTGTAAAGGGTCTGAGAATACTTATGTAAATAAGGTATGTTTTTTATGTTTTTGTACATTTTCTAAAAATTCTAAAAACCTGTTCTCCTTTGTCATTATTGGGTATTGTGTGTAAATTGATGAGGAGTTTGTTTTATTTCATCCATTTTAGAATAAGACTATAACATAACAAAATGTGGAAAAGGGGAAGGGGTCTGAATACTTTCCGAATATACAGTATATAAAGTTTAATATTGGGATGCAAACTCTAAATTGAATACATTTTAACTCTATATCTGACATGATAAATGTGTCTACTTTTTTAAAGCTCATAACCGTGTGTGAAGTGTATACCTTTGTTTCAAAGTACATATGTTTAAGACTACCAATAAACACTCTGTGTGACCCTGATTTAGCCCACTGAAGTAAAATATCTAAATGCATATTCCCATGAAACTGACTGAGATCAAATGATTGGCATGCAGTTTGGACATTTCACCGGAAAAATTTAAAGAAATATATTTCATGAATAACCATGTGCTCCGGATTAAAAATATACATCTTTCTTCTGACAATACAGTTGAAGTCAGAAGTTTACACCTTAGCCAAATACAAATTCCCTGTCTGAGGTCAGTTAGGATCACCACTTTATTTTAAGAATGTGAAATGTCAGAATAATAGTAGAGAGTGATTTATTTCAGATTTGATTTCTTTCATCACATTCCCAGTGGGTCAGAAGTTTACATACACTCAATTGGTAAAATTGCCTTTGAATTGTTTAACTTGGGTCAAACATTTTGGGTAGCCTTCCACAAGCTTCCCACAATAAGTTGGGGGAATTTTGGCCCATTCCTCCTGACAGAGCTGGTGTAACTGAGTCATGTTTGTAGGCCACCTTGCTCTCACATGCTTTTTCAGTTCTGCCCACAAATTCTCTATAGGATTGAGGTCAGGGCTTTGTGATGGCCACTCCAATACCTTGACTTTGTTGTCCATAAGCCATTTTGACACAACTTTGGAAGTATGCTCGGGGTAATTGTCCATTTGGAAGACCCATTTGCGACCAAGCTTTAACTTCCTTACTGATGTTTTGAGATGTTGCTTCAATATATCCACATAATTTTCCTACCTCATGAAGCCATCTATTTTGTGAAGTGCAGCAGTCCCTCCTGCAGCAAAGCAGCCCCACAACATGATGCTGTCACCCCCATGCTTCACGGTTGGGATGGTGATCTTCGGCTTGCAAGCCTCCCCCTTTTTCCTCCAAACATAACGATGGTCATTATGGCCAAACTGTTCTAGTTTTGTTTCATCAGACATGAGGACATTTCTCCAAAAAGTACGATCTTTGTTCCCATGTGCAGTTGCAAACCGTAGTCTGGCTTTTTTAGGGCGGTTTTGGAGCAGTGGCTTCTTCCTTGCTGAGCAGCCTTTCAGGTTATGTCGATATAGGACTAGTTTTACTGTGGATATAGGTACTTTGGTACTTGTTTCCTTCAGTATATTCACAAGGTCCTTTGCTGTTGTTCTGGGATTGATTTGCACTTTTCACACCAAAGTACGTTCATCTCTAGGAGACAGAACGTGTCTCCTTCCTGAGCGTTATGACGGCTGCGTGGTCCCATGGTGTTTATACTTGAATACTATTGTTTGTACAGATGAACGTGGTACCTTCAGGCATTTGCAAATTGCTCCCAAGGATGAACCAGACTTGTGGAGGTCAACAATTTTTTTTTTGAGGTCTAGACTGATTTATTTTGATTCTCCCATGACGTCAAGCAAAGAGGCACTGAAATAAATCCACAGGTGCCCTTCCAATTAACTCAACTGATGTCAATTAGCCTATCAGAAGCTTCTAAAGCCATGACATAATTTTCTGGAATTTTCCAAGATGTTTAAAAGGCACAGTCAACTTAGTGTATGTAAACCTCTGACCCACTGGAATTGTAATACGGTGAATTATAAGTGAAATAATCTGTCTGTAAACAATTGTTGAAAAAATAACTTGTGTCATGCACAAAGTAGATGTTCTGACTTGCCAAAACTATAGTTTGTTAAAAATACATTTATGGAGTGGTTGAAAAACAAGTTTTTATGACTCCAACCTAAGTGTATGTAAACTTCAGACTTCAACTGTATGTGTGGGCATATGAAAACTTTGCAATTGGAGGCTGCATTTTATGCATAGGCTTATTCTACAATGATATTCAATAGGCTGCATCCATCAGTACAAACTTTGATTGAGAAATGACATCATAAAAAAAGTGTGCTCTACTTAGGCTCATTTAGCTATTTGACCCCTGTATTGTATCCCCCCAAAATATATTGAAATGCGGTGAAATGAATGGAATAACACATAAATGGTAAAACCGACAGTCAAAAAATGTATTGTAATGAATAAGATTTTGAAATGTCTGTTCTATATCAAGAAAATATATGAAAGCTCAGGAAATATTTCCATTTTTTGGACACATATTTAACCCCTATTTTTGTTTGCACAAAACTACCTCCATAATTTTTTAAAACAGGTTACTTTCAGACGAGTCACGTGATGTAGAGCAAAATGGAGAAAACCATTGTTGTTCATGAGTCTCCCCTTTCCATAGTGGGGTTTGTAGCCCAAACAGTTTGGACGCTACAGGCGTGTACACAACATAAAATAGATCATATATGTATTTAAGATTAGATCTGATGAATCATGTATCGATTTGTTACATTGCTGGCGTATGGGCTTCCTGACTACCAAGCTCTTATGTGATGATGCTCGGCATATATTCATCAACATCACATACATTACACAAATAACTCTGGATTTATTCTAGCCTCAGAAGCACAGGCTTGACTCCCATTTTGAGCTGAGCATTGTAATAATGAGTAATGACCACTAATGGGTGCTCTACACAGTGGAGTTCAGAGGTACTGGAAACCACCAGACCTTTCAGTAGGATAATCAGTAGGATGATACTTTGGTTGTTAGTTTAATGCAACAACAGTAATTCACTGCACACTGTTTCATTTGTTTGAAATGCAGAGGAAAGAGAGCATTTTAATTGGGACCCTTCTGAAAAATGCCCTTCCATACTAATGGCGTATGTTATTTAACACCATGGTAGAACAATAGATACATTGGAGACAACAGAAGAAAGACATTGATATCTGAGGTAAGACACATCAATAAGGAAAAGATCCTCACAGGGTGGAGATACTGGGAAATCATTGTCTGTTTCCTTGTGTAGCAAAGCATACGGTCACAAACAGCAAACAGTTATCAAGGCACATCATGTGTCAGTTGTTTTACAATGTTATATTATGGGAATTAGAAAGAAGAGCGGAGTTGATGACTGAGTTCGTTTGACTGAATGTTTTATTTTGTGGGAAAAATCAAGAGCATTTCCTTGCTTTAGCACAGCTGTCTTTAGACAGTTTGTTTGACAGGAAATGGTACATTGGACTGAAAATGAAACTGTGTGGTCAGCGAATGGTTAGACTCATAATGATTATCAAACAGCATAAAATCCTTGAGGTACTGTAAATAACTGCATTAATATGAGCAATACTAAAACTGTGGCTGAAATCACTCATTTGCTTTCTGGAGTTTCATGGTGAGCATGGAGTTGAACTGGTTTTTCAATATCATCCCCCAACATGGGACATCTCTGCATAAACATGTCATTATCTCTGTATTATACATAGTAAAGGTACAGCACATACAGCAAGTAAATGTGGTATAAGCAGTGGCGACCCATCATCCAGGGCAGGAGGGGGCAGAGCCCCACCTGTTTTGAGCCCCACCTGTTAAGCAATTAAAAACTTTTTTTGTCATTCATTCATTCATGTCACAGAGTAAATAAAGCAGCCTACAAACATGGTTTGTTTCTTGAGTAAGGCAGCTCCAAAATGCAAGTATTTCAGCCTAGCTCAGTGCTTTCTGTGGTGGAGGGGCAGCCAGAGGAATATACAAAGCGTAGGCATTGACAATGTTCTCTAGTTGCGCCGTGATTGGTTCAGTGTTCTGTCACTCATGGGGACACTACGTCGCTGCGGAATCTACAGGGAGAGCTAGGCAGTTCTAGCCCCCTTGGGTGCTGCCATAGATTTACATTAGAAGTGCCCATCCAAGAAGGCTCAAGGTCATTGGCCACAGATAAAATTCTGTTAAATCATGTTATAGCTTTGATTGAACTGATGTTACGTTCAAAATCTTAGCTAGTTGCTAGACAAGCAGTTATCATCATGAATCACTTCGACAATGTACGGTCAAATCCTTTTCATATGAAGATAAATTATAGATAAAAGGTATCGGTGCTAAACGGCCATTGGACATAAACAATATACAGCAAGTCGGAAATCGCAAATTCAACGAGTGGTTGGGAAGGAATCAGTGGCTAACTGCAAGTGTTGCAAAGCAATCCCTATTTTGCTTCCCCTGCCTGCTATTCAGTGGACAGGGTGTATGGTCCAAGTCTGGGTTTAAGGATTTAAAACATCTGTCTGAAATTGTGTCTTTTCCAAGCTTAAAAGGATAAACATTCACTTGCAACACCATGGGCCAGAAAAGGTTGAATACATTGGCCATGCTGTCAATCCAGCATGACTTCTGCCGCATTCAAAACAACTGGAAACTCGGAACTGGGAAATCTCAGACTTCAGTGAGTTCAAGACAACTGGAAACTTAGAAAAAAAACATGCTCAAATTGGGAAAACACGTTCTGAACGGTCATCCAACTCAGAATTCCAAGCCGGGAACTAGAGTTCCGACCTGAAGATCACTGAAGTCATGATTCAACCTCGTTTTTTTTCAGTGTTGCCAGTTGTCTTGAAAGCACCTTTGATTACAACATTTTCCCACAAGAAGGAACACCGTGCCACCTTCCTGTTCAAGTGAGCATAGCACAACAATCAATGGTGAGTCCAAAAACATCATGTATGCTTCTGCAGAAATGAGCTCATGTGCTTTTCTTCACGAGGAGGGGATACTATATAATGTTTTTCGGTCTGTAAACGCTGTTTGCCTGTGACTGGCTCTTCCCATTCAAATATTTGTTTTCAACAAAAAAAGTTGATATTGCAAGGGTCATTTTGTTTGCACTGTCAGTGTGTCGGTATATTGTCTATGATTGTATTTTCCTTCCTTTTTAGACCACATAGCCTAGCATTTGAAGTATTTTATTTGGCCTAACTGCATGTCTCGCACGGTCTGAATTTCTGTTGGTGTCCATTTTGAAAGTGCTGAACTGAAAGGCTTACCTCGTCGCAGCTCGTTTGCTTGCACTTAGAATGAAGTGTTAATGATAAGAACAAACATTATGAGTTTACTGAACATCGATGTCATAATGTTTGTGTATGGTTCAAAATTCAACACTCATGTTGGAGTTCGTTACTATTAGAAGGACAATGAGGTTCTTATCGACTTACGCAAATCCACAAGGGGTGAGTAGACACCACATTTGTTTAAGAAAGTCAGCCATATCAGCTAAGTTTTTAAAAAGTCAGTAAATGGGGCTGAATGAACTGTTTCGCTGCCAGAAGAGGCTGCACTGATAGCCAGGTGTGGTAAGGATTCACTCCATGGTGCAGAAGCAAAGCTCTGCTGTCGGGACAGCTTTATGTAGGCCATAACCGTTTGTGGGCACCGTTTGTCACCGTTATAGTGCAATTAATGTATTGTTTAGTGTTGTGTATCATTGTGGCTTTGCTGGCATGCATTAAAAAAAATTGTGGCATTTGCCCCACCAAGATTTACATGCTAAAATCGCCACTGGGTATAAGCACAATTATCAGTGGTTTGTTGTTATCAAAACAAATGTGAAATGTGTTAACATAGAAACGTAAAACATGTCCCTTGAGGTATCAGTAAATGTAACATGATTCAACTTTATCTGACAGAGTCAATGTGAGTGTACGTGCGTGCATGAGTCCTTTTGTGCTCTCAGTCCTTCGCACACAGTTTACAGTCTCAATGAGGAGCTTCAGCACAGTCCTGACAAGCTCCTTCTCTACGACCTCCTGGAGCAGGTCATCTGTGTGACCCTCTGACAGTTTATCCCCAGGGCCAGTTGAAGCTGCTAGACACTAAAAGGGGTCCAGGTCCCATCTCTGCTGAGCCAGGAGGGTGTTAGTGCTTGGGATGCTGGGATCCCCGGGCCTCCCTGTGAGCAGAAAGATAAAGCAGGGTATAGTTTACAATAGTTTATATTCTGTTCCATTCCATGTTGCAAGAGATATTTTGCTGTACCTACTACAGTTATCACTTACTAAGTAGTAACTGGATTTGTCAGTGTCTCGTATTTACTGTCAAAGGCAGTTTGGGACTTTCCTGAGTCTAACTCGTTTTAACACGCAGTCTTAAAATACTATGCAATACCGTAAAGATATAACCAAAAGATTGTTAGGGAACTATTCTAAATATAAGGAATGACTAGTCCTATATTGAGAAACCACCCACATGACTTTACAACACGTAAAATCCCCCTGACACAAAAAGAGAAAGCGTGTCTGTGGGGGTGTTTTCACACGTAGCAGTTCGGATGGGTTTAGAATGTGCGCACACATGTTCTCACATGCTAAGTCAGTGTCACAAGATCATGAGTCAGAAAAACACCATCTCATTGATTCTTCTGGTCTCAACAGCATCTCTACACCTTTAGAGGTTACAGTACATCCTCTAGTCTCTCTCTCAGCAACCAACAAACAGTGGAAACTCTTTGTAGTAAACCTGAGACAGAAATGTGTGCAAATCAAGTAAGAACAACAGAAAAGTTACCTCTCTGTCTGCAATAGCCAAAGATGGCAGCAGCAATGACCATGGCCACTGTCAGTGATGTGCCCAATGCAATAGAAAGGGTGTCACATTTACTATGCATTGCTGGTGGTAGGTCTATTTCATCTGTGAAGAAAAAAGATTGAGAGGCTAACAATGTTATTTTGCATCATCAAACAAATATATTTGGCTGATCTAACACATAATACATAACAAGAAGTTGCAAATGGTCTCAGTGAGAAGTTCAAAACACAAACAAACATTTTGGAAATAACCCGATATTACACCAGACAGGCCGGTGCGAACAGAACTTCCCCAAATCTTAACCAACAGTGAAATGTGAAATTTGGTTTTCATGGAAAGATGGATGCTCTTTATCTCCACCATCTCCATTGCCATCTTTAAAGCCTTTTCTCTCCCGCGTTGACGTAGAACTCCTACAAATGTGTTTTGTTGAATGGAAGGGTAAATATTACGCTTTGACACCATGATCATTGAGGAATGCACCCATTTATAGCACCTTTTAAATCAACAACACATCTACACTCAACGGTAAAATAAATAAATAGTGTAGGCCTCACCATAACCTCCTAGTTTCCATTACCTTGTGCAGTCAGTACAATGTCACGGAGTCTCATTTCTAGGGTATCGGTGTCAAGCAAGAGGTGTGAGGCCAGACATTGCAAAGTGAAAATAAAAACAGGAGTTAACACATTTTGACAGGTACCTACATAAGGACTTGATAACACATTTATAAGCAGTGCATAAGCAGCTTATTCATGTGTTATGTATGAGTTATGAATGTGTTATGAAGTCCTTATTGAGGTACCCTTCAAATAAAGGGTTATCAAACGTGATCAAAATTCACGTCATACCTGGGATGTCAAACCTGGCTGATGGACCCTTTGGAACTTCCCCTTCCTCCATCAAGGCACAGGTGTAGTTGTTTTTGTCAGAGGATTTCACTGTTATCGTGCTGGTGACTTGGAACAGCTGGTCTGGAGTTCTAACAGTGGTGTCATTGGACTTTATGTTCCCGAGACTCCTGTCTTTCCAGGTCATAGTGGCCAGAGGATAGCCCTCAGACTCACAGACCAGCTCTACCTCATCTCCCCGACGTCTCTTCATGCTTTTAACAATAGTTTTATAGGAGGCTAAAAGATAGATGATCGTAAAAACTTTACTATGCAACAACATGAACATAGTGTAATTACAGCATTACTACTTAGTTTTACGAGCAACTTAAAGTGTTACCACAATTATTTTAAAAGTTCCTTAAATGTTTCTTACTCAATACTGAAAGACTGGAAATTAGAATTAGCCTAGAGTAATGTTCTGTTACACTGACAGATTCACGACTGACCTTTAACAGTCAAAGTTGTCTGTTTGTAATCAGCTCCCGCCATTTCCACGAGGCATTGGTAGGTCCCAGAGTCATTGATCCTCAGCATGGACACCTCTAGCTTGGCCCACCCATTGGTCATCTCTTCTGTCACCAATCGTACCCTGCCACGGTACTGGGGATTCTGGGAAGTGAGGTCTTCCTGTCTGTTCTCCAGCCTGTACACCTCCACAACTGGAGGAGGCCAGATGCGATGCCATATCACTGACAAGTCTGGGACCTGGCCCCCAGGTTGGAACCTGCAACCCATGGTGACTACACCGCGGAACTCTGCCACGTGGAATGGACTGTCCACCTCCACTGTGAACAAGGCTGTGTGGAAAGAGAGAACGAGAGATGTGTGTGTGTGTGTGGGGGGTGGGGGTGGGGTTCTATGAACTAAACAAACAAAAAACTTTAAAAATGTGGCCCTGAGTCTCTATTGTATTGTATTTTATTAAGTACTTAAAAACATCAATAACATACCTGCAAGAGTGGGCCATAAGATTACTTGTAAAACCAAAAGAAAGGCCTGCTCCATTCTAACTAGAGAAGAGAGAAAACATTTGAAATGTTGCAACCACAACCTTTTGTAAGTGGAATTATGAGTCAGTCTATTTAAATAGAACACACCAAAATGACTGTACAGATGTCGGACCTTAATTGGAGCCAGTTTGTTACAGCAGGAAAATAATCCTGCAGCAACAGGAAATGTGAAGTATTATGTGGATTGTAATGAATGGACATTTTTGTAGGGGTTGACACATTTTTCATTAGGGCAAATAAAGTCTGAAATTTCAAAGTGGAAATTAAACTTTAGAAGCCTTTAAAAAACTGAAATACACTACAAGTTTTCATTTCCTGCTGAGCAGGAAAATGCTCAGCAACAAGAGTGATCGAATGAAGATCCTACATCTTTATAAGGCTGGTCTGAGCTTGTTCTCTAGCGAGTCAGCAACTGGTGATCCAAAGGAAAAAGAACATGGGCCTACAGTGCATTCAGAAAGTATTCAGACCACTTGACTTTTCCACATTTTGTTACGTTACAGCTTTATTCTAAAATGGATTAAATTGTTTTTTTCCCTCATCAATCTATACACAATACCCCATAATGACAAACATCCCCACAGCATGATGCTGCCAACACCATGCTTTACTGTAGGGAGGGTGCCAGGTTCCTTCCAGACGTGATGCTTGGCATTGGTTTCATCAGACCAGAGAATCTTGTTTCTCATTGTCTGAGTCTTTTAGGTGCCTTTTGGCAAACTCCAAGTGGGCTGTCATGTGCCTTCCGTCTGGCCACTCTACCATAAAGGCCTGATTGACAAAGGAACTCTGGAGCTCTGTCAGAGTGACCATCGGGTTCTTGGTCACCTCCCTGACCAAGGCTCTTCTCCCCGATTTGCTCAGTTTGTCAGGGCAACCAACTCTACGAAGAGTCTTGATGGTTCCAAACTTCTTCCATTTAAGGATGATGGAGGCCACTGTGTTCTTGGGGACCTTCAATGCAGCAGACATTTTTTGGTACCCTTCCCCGGATCTATGCCTCGACACGATCCAGTCTCGGAGCTCTACGGACAATTCCTTCAACCTCATGGCTTGGGTTTTTGCTCTTACATGCATTGTCAACTTTGGGAACTTATGTAGACTGGTGTGTGCCTTTCCAAATCATGTCCAATCAATTTAATTTTCCACAGGTGGACTCCAATCAAGTTGTCGAAACATTTTAAGGATGATCAATGGAAACAGGATACACCTGAGCTCAATTTCAAGTCTCATAGCAAAGGATCTGAATACTTAAGTAAATAAGGTATCTGTTTTTTATTTTTTAACATTTCTAAAAACCTGTGTTCACTTTGTCATTATGGGGTATTGTGTGTAGATTGATGAGGAAAATGGGTATTTAATCAATTTTAGAATAAGGCTATAACGTAACAACATTTGTAAAAAGTCAAGGGGTCTGAATACTTTTTGAATACACTATATGTATGAATCTCTTGTTATGTTGCAAACATTTAATGCACAGTCTTCATTCGAACTTTACAGACAACCAAATGATTAGACCATACTGGTATGAGTCAGCATGCCCGCACACACACACTTGGTCAAGAATAGAGGATGAAAACAAATGGAACACATCAGGCTTAGTGAATTGCATAAATTCAACTTTTAAATCAATACAATAAACCCACGTTCAAAAATATGTTGGGGTGTGCTGACATTCTAATTGTTATTTGTCCAATGATTTATTCTGCCTTTTGCGTGAACATATAATAAAACAATTGATAAAAAAAATATTATATATATATATATATAAAATCTGGATAAGAGATATAGTCGATTTGAAGACTATATCACAGCACAATAATATACCATGGAAAATATATATGTAGAAAAACATGAAAAAGATTTGTGCAGAGCAGAGGGGATATTGAAACTTAACAATAGTATTTCTGTATTTAACCTGAGAATTGTGGATTTGGGAACGCCTTTGAGTAAAAGTCATCAAAAAATGTAATGGATTTAAAAAAAAAAGATACTAGACCATTATTACCCTACTTGCATACACTTAAAGATAACTTTAGAAGCATCTCAAGAAACTGCATAATCTACCACCACCTTTTAAAATAAAAGCAATTAAGCCAAATATGTTGGCATATAAACGAAATGAAGTTCAGCACTCACTAAATGCAGTACATGCAGTCTTCTACCTTAATAGAAGTATTTCTTGTTCCTTCAGAGGCTCTTTCATAATCATATCACAGCTGTAACATATATTGTTATGTAGAGCAGTATTTATATTCCTATCTACTTCCCGTACTGTAATTCTCCTCCCCCCAAGCCATGCAGTTTCCTGATAGTGACTGTGCATGTGAAATGCCTTCACTTTGGCTGGACACAAAGTTGGCGAGTTGCCTAGTAGTTGCTATGATCAAATCCCTTATTTCCTTTACAAGGAAAAATTCTGAATTTACAGTGATGGGGCAAGCCCAGCAGTCTACTATGAATAGCCTGAACAGGAAGTGAGCCAAAATAACCTATTGCAAAGGAACACCCGCCCAGACAATTTCGTTGTTTATTGCCAAAGTTACTAATTAACCTAACCTAAACTACAATATCCATACCGACCCTCCCTTTACAAATAAATCCTAATTGTATGAGACTGGAGATACATTTTCCTTGATATAAAACAGTAACGTCTCAGCTCTCTGGTCACCATAGCAACACCCACCCATAGCACGCGCTCCAGCAGGTATATCTCACTGGTCAACCCCAAAGCCAATTCCTCCTTTGGCCGCCTTTCCTTCCAGTTCTCTGCTGCCAATGACTGGAACAAACTGCAAAAATCACTGAAGCTGGAGACCCATATCTCCCACACTAGCTGTCAGAGCAGCTCACAGATCACTGCACCTGTACATAGCCCATCTGTAAACAGCCCATCCAACTACCTCATCCCCATACTGTATTTATTTACTTATCTTGCTCCTTTGCACCCCAGTATCTCTACTTGCACATTAATCTTCTGCACATCTACCATTCCAGTGTCTAATTGCTATATTGTAATTACTTCGCCAACATGGCCTATTTATTGCATTACCTCCCTTATCTTACCTCAATTGCACTCACTGTATATATTTAATTTTTTTCTACTGTACTATTGACTGTGTTTGTTTATTCCATGTGTTACTGTGTTTTTGTATGTGTCGAACTGCTGTGCTTTATCTTGGCCAGGTCGCAGTTGTACAGTGCCTTGCGAAAGTATTCGGCCCCCTTGAACTTTGCGACCTTTCGCCACATTTCAGGCTTCAAAACATAAAGATAGAAAACTGTATTTTTTTGTGAAGAATCAACAAGTGGGACACAATCATGAAGTGGAACGACATTTATTGGATATTTCAAACTCTAACAAATCAAAACTGAAAAATTGGGCGTGCAAAATTATTCAGCCCCCTTAAGTTAATACTTTGTAGCGCCACCTTTTGCTGCGATTACAGCTGTAAGTCGCTTGGGGTATGTCTCTATCAGTTTTGCACATCGAGAGACTGACATTTTTTCCCATTCCTCCTTGCAAAACAGCTCGAGCTCAGTGAGGTTGGATGGAGAGCATTTGTGAACAGCAGTTTTCAGTTCTTTCCACAGATTCTCGATTGGATTCAGGTCTGGACTTTGACAAGGCCATTCTAACACCTGGATATGTTTATTTTTGAACCATTCCATTGTAGATTTTGCTTTATGTTTTGGATCATTGTCTTGTTGGAAGACAAATCTCCGTGTCAGGTCTTTTGCAGGTTTTCTTCCAGAATGGTCCTGTATTTGGCTCCATCCATCTTCCCATCAATTTTAACCATCTTCCCTGTCCCTGCTGAAGAAAAGCAGGCCCAAACCATGATGCTGCCACCACCATGTTTGACAGTGGGGATGGTGTGTTCAGGGTGATGAGCTGTGTTGCTTTTACGCCAAACATAACGTTTTGCATTGTTGCCAAAAAAGTTCCATTTTGGTTTCATCTGACCAGAGCACCTTCTTCCACATGTTTGGTGTGTCTCCCAGGTGGCTTGTGGCAAACTTTAAACAACACTTTTTATGGATATCTTTAAGAAATGGCTTTCTTCTTGCCACTCTTCCATAAAGGCCAGATTTGTGCAATATACGACTGATTGTTGTCCTATGGACAGAGTCTCCCACCTCAGCTGTAGATCTCTGCAGTTCATCCAGAGTGATCATGGGCCTCTTGGCTGCATCTCTGATCAGTCTTCTCCTTGTATGAGCTGAAAGTTTAGAGGGACGGCCAGGTCTTGGTAGATTTGCAGTGGTCTGATACTCCTTCCATTTCAATATTATCGCTTGCACAGTGCTCCTTGGGATGTTTAAAGCTTGGGAAATCTTTTGTATCCAAATCCGGCTTTAAACTTCTTCACAACAGTATCTCGGACCTGCCTGGTGTGTTCCTTGTTCTTCATGATGCTCTCTGCGCTTTTAACGGACCTCTGAGACTATCACAGTGCAGGTGCATTTATACGGAGACTTGATTACACACAGGTGGATTGTATTTATCATCATTAGTCATTTAGGTCAACATTGGATCATTCAGAGATCCTCACTGAACTTCTGGAGAGAGTTTGCTGCACTGAAAGTAAAGGGGCTGAATAATTTTGCACGCCCAATTTTTCAGTTTTTGATTTGTTAAAAAAGTTTGAAATATCCAATAAATGTCGTTCCACTTCATGATTGTGTCCCACTTGTTGTTGATTCTTCACAAAAAAATACAGTTTTATATCTTTATGTTTGAAGCCTGAAATGTGGCAAAAGGTCGCAAAGTTCAAGGGGGCCGAATACTTTTGCAAGGCACTGTAAATGAGAACTTGTTCTCAACTAGCCTACATTGTTAAATAAAGGTGAAATTAAAAAATAAAACGTAAATCATAAATGAATAAAATACACTGCTCAAAAAAATAA
The DNA here is from genome assembly GCF_013265735.2 of Oncorhynchus mykiss. Classification (NCBI taxonomy): domain Eukaryota; kingdom Metazoa; phylum Chordata; class Actinopteri; order Salmoniformes; family Salmonidae; genus Oncorhynchus; species Oncorhynchus mykiss. The sequence continues at coordinate 46,328,300 of NC_048569.1, read as the reverse complement.
AGGGAACACTAAAATAACACATCCTAGATCTGAATGAATGAAATATTCTTATTAAATACTTTTTTCTTTACAATGTTGAATGTGCTGACAACAAAATCACACAAAAATGATCAATGGAAATCAAATTTATCAACCCATGGAGGTCTGAATTTGGAGTCACACTCAAAATTAAAGTGGAAAACCACACTACAGGCTGATCCAACTTTGATGTAATGTCCTTAAAACAAGTCAAAATGAGGCTCAGTAGTGTGTGTGGCCTCCACGTGCCTGTATGACCTCCCTACAATGCCTGGGCATGCTCCTGATGAGGTGGCGGATGGTCTCCTGAGGGATCTCCTCCCAGACCTGGACTAAAGCATCCGCCAACTCCTGGACAGTCTGTGGATGGACAGTTGGTGGATGGAGCGAGACATGATGTCCCAGATGTGCTCAATTGGATTCAGGTCTGGGGAACGGGCGGGCCAGTCCATAGCATCAATGCCTTCCTCTTGCAGGAACTGCTGACGCACTCCAGCCACATGAGGTCTAGCATTGTCTTGCATTAGGAGGAACCCAGGGCCAACCGCACCAGCATATGGTCTCACAAGGGGTCTGAGGATCTCATCTCGGTACCTAATGGCAGTCAGGCTACCTCTGGCGAGCACATGGAGGGCTGTGCGGCCCCCCAAAGAAATGCCACCCCACACCATGACTGACCCACCGCCAAACCGGTCATGCTGGAGGATGTTGCAGGCAGCAGAACGTTCTCCACGGCGTCTCCAGACTCTCACGTCTGTCACATGTGCTCAGTGTGAATCTCCTTTCATCTGTGACGAGCACAGGGCGCCAGTGGCGAATTTGCCAATCTTAGTATTCTCTGGCAAATGCCAAACGTCCTGCACAGTGTTGGGCTGTAAGCACAACCCCCACCTGTGGACGTCGGGCCCTCATACCACCCTCATGGAGTCTATTTCTGACCGTTTGAGCAGACACATGCACATTTGTGGCCTGCTGGAGGTCATTTTGCAGGGCTCTGGCAGTGCTCCTCCTTGCACAAAGGCGGAGGTAGCGGTCCTGCTGCTGGGTTGTTGCCCTCCTACGGCCTCCTCCACGTCTCCTGATGTACTGGCCTGTCTCCTGGTAGCGCCTCCATGCTCTGGACACTACGCTAACAGACACAGCAAACCTTCTTGCCACAGCTCGCATTGATATGCCATCCTGGATGAGCTGCACTACCTGAACCACATGTGTGGGTTGTAGACTCCGTCTCATGCTACCACTAGATTGAAAGCACCGCCAGCATTCAAAAGTGACCAGAACATCAGCCAGGAAGCATAGGAACTGAGAAGTGGTCTGTGGTCCCCACCTGCAGAACCACTCCTTTATTGGGGGTGTCTTGCTAATTGCCTATAATTTCAACCTGTTGTCTATTCCATTTGCACAACAGCATGTGAAATGTATTGTCAGTGTTGCTTCCTAAGTGGACAGTTTGATTTCACAGAAGTGTGATTGACTTGGAGTTACATTGTGTTGTTTAAGTGTTCACCTTCATTTTTTTGAGCAGTGTATAATAGAATCTTTACTAGTGGGCGCCATTTCCTCAACCAAAGCTATCTGACTAGCCCTATGAACCTTCCTCTATAGGAGGGCCCTGTTCTTATTATACCTCAGGTGGGCCGTATCAAGCTATCTGCTTTAGTTTTTAGATGATCGATCTCTGTCAAGGGAGGAGCTGTTATTTATATATTGTGTATATGTATTTGAAAACATTTGTTTGTTGGCAGTGTCAATTCTTGCACACTTTTTCAAATTACTGTATGTGGCTGGACAGGCAAACGCCGCTGAGTATTAACCTGTAAACCAATCAAAACTCGTTTACTATCCCCGGTACTATCAAAGACAGTACAGTAAGAAGATGGACAGAAACGTCATTGACAGAAAAACTTTTAATAGTTGCCTCTCGTTGTGTTGTTGTTCTCCGGTGGCTAGCAAGCCAGTTAAAATGGTCCCTTTCCTAAATTAGCTATGTATAGGACAAGTAGTGTAAATCTAATACAGTCATCAAGGCGTAACCCACTGATTTCATTCATACTGCCAAATATGAAATTACACATTATCCCAACAGTAGGATGAATGCAGTGCAGCCTACCTCAGACTGTCAGGATGTTCATTTTCTCGCTCACAAGCTACATTGATGATTTATTTGATAAATTCTTGTCTCTCACTATCTATTCAGCTCTCCTGTGTCCCGCTCCCAGAGATCAACCAAGTGCTATTCACCAAGCATGGGCTGATTCACTCACCTGTGAGGAGAACCATCCTACTGCAGTTTGAACTAGCCTTGCAGTCACTATTTAGGTATTAGGATCAATAAAATGATTCTCAATCTACACACAATACCCCATAATTACAAAGCAAAAACAGGTTTAGACATTTTTGCAAATGTATTAAAAAAAAACAGATACCTTATAAGTGTTCAGATCCTTTGCTATGAGACTCAAAAGAAATTGAGCTCAAGTGCATCCTGTTCCCATTGATCATCATTAAGATGTTTCTGCAACTCAATTAGAGTCCACCTGTTGAAAATTCAATTGATTGGACATGATTTGGAAAGGCACATACAAGGCCCCACAGTTGACAGTCCATGTCAGAACAAAAACCAAGCCATGAGGTCGAAGGAATTGTCCATGGAGCGCCGAGACAGGATTGTGTCGAGACACAGATCTGGGGAAAAGTGTGAATAAATGTCTGCAGCATTGAAGGTCCCCAAGAACACAGTGGCCTTCATCATTCTTAAATAGAAGAAGTTTGGAACAACCAAGACTCTTCCTAGAGCTGGCCACCTGGCAAAACAGAGCAATCTGGGGAGAAAGGTCTTGGTCAGGGAGGTGACCAAGAACCCAATGGTCACTCTGACAGAACTCCAGAGTTCCCCTGTGGAAATGGGAGAACCTTCCAGAAGGACAACCATCTCTGCAGCACTCCACCAATCAGGTCTTTCTGGTAGAGTGGCCAGGCGGAAGCCCCCCTAAGTAAAAGGCACCATGACAGCCCACTTGGAGTTTGCCAAAAGGCACCTAAAGACTCTCAGACCATGAAAAACAAGATTCTCTGGTCTGATGAAACCAAGATGGGACTCTTTGGGCTGAATACCAAGCGTCACATCTGTAGGAAATCTGGCACCATCCATACAGTGAAGCATGGTGGCGGCAGCATAATGCTGTGGGATGTTTTTCAGCGGCAGGGAGTGTGAGACTAGTCAGGATCGAGGGAAAGATGAACGGAGCAAAGTACAGAGAGATCCTTGATGAGAACCTGCTCCAGAGTACTCAGGACCTCAGACAGAAGTTAAGGTTCACCTTCCGACAGGACAATGACACAAAGAACACTGCCAAGACAATGCAGGAGTGGCTTCGGGACAAGTCACAATGTCCTTGAGTGGCCCAGCCAGAGCCCGGACTTGAACCCAATCGAACATCTCGAGAGAGACCTGAAAATAGCTATGCAGCATTGCTCCCCATCCAACCTGACAGAGCTTGAGAGGATCTGCTTTGAAGAATGGTAGAAACTCCCCAAATACAGGTGTACCAAGCTTGTAGCGTAATACCCAAGAAGACTCACGGCTCTAATCGCTGCCAAAGGTGCTTAAGCAAAGTATTGAGCAAAGGGTCTGAATACTTATGAAAATGTGATTCGTTTTTTATTTGTAATACATTTGCAAAACTGTCTTAACCTATTTTTGCTTTGTCATTGTGGAGTATTGTGTGTAGATGGATGGGGAAAAACAATGTTTTAATCAATTTTTGTACAAGGCTGTAATGTAACAAAATGCGGAAAAAGTAAAGGGGTCTGAATACATTCCGAATGCACTGTACCTTGATTGCTAGGTTACATTATATTTAGATACTTAAAATACTGCCTGAGACACCTTTTGCTATTTGTCTCCGTACTCAAATGTATATGCATGTCTATTACATTATAGAACGGTTTGTTTGGATCCTGGATGCTGATTGGATGAGGATCGTTCCAAGCCTTGCTGTAACAGACAAACCTATGCCTGCTAACAGTTCCATCTAAAAATGAACACTGCACCTCCATTAGAATATCATGTTCATGTTGCTGTCCGAATCTTCTCTTGTATTTATCTCAACTCGCACATTATTTCTCCTTGCTTCTAGCCTAGCATTTTGTTCGGTACAGCAGGGGTTAATATAGGCCCTGCTGTCTGCCTGTCTGACCTCAAACAATGTTTCAATTTCAATCTCTGTAGTACCATAAATACGTGACAACTTTTTTCGCATCAACGTTATTATCATGGACATATCCAAGTAAATGCCAAGAGAAAAAAAGTTCAAACAAACGAAAATGTAGCTAGTGTACTGTCATTTCAGGTTCAATGTTTGACGTGACAGTTAGCCGAAGTTGGTTAACTAGCTAGCAAGTGACATAAACAAGTGACGAACACTTATTTTGAATAGCAACCACAGAACAATGAGCCAGACATTTCACCGGGTGTATAAATATGAAGCATTTGGTTGGCGTTTCCACTCACTATCATATTTGGTGATGAGAGAAAGCCCAGTGGCCGGCAGCGGGAGAATATGCCAAAAGATGGATTTTGGCCGATATTCTGCAATTTTATCTCCAAACAGTTTTCTGTTTCCAAAACTATAATCTGTAACACAGTGGACAGCGTTTTGTAGACTTTACCCAGTTTCTAAAAATGGCGTTGTTTAGGAGCGCAAGGGCGAATTGAATTATTGCATACGCGCACTTCACAGAGTAGGCGAACCGGAGTGGAGATATTCAAATTGATGCTAGAACCCGCCAATAGGATCTCGCTAGGCTACCTGCCGCCCCATATTGGGCAGCTGCTATTTGAGAACTCATCTGGTTTAGGAATCAAACTCTGGTTATTTTATTGTAAGGCCCATTGTATAATTCTACAACTGTTTTTAGAGAAGTTTGTATTGCAAGGTATACTTTGTGTTCTGGGCTCCCGAGTGGCGCAGCAGTCTAAGGCACTGCATCTCAGTGCTAGATGCTTCAATACAGACCTTGGTTCGATTCCAGGCTGTATTTTACAACCGGCCGTGATTGGGAGTCCCATGGGGTTGAGCACAATTGGCCCAGTGTCGTTAGGGTTTGGCCGGAGTAGGAGTAGTAAATATTAATTGGTTCTTAATTCTTTCTGGTTAAAAATGTGTACAGTAAACTATGCCATATGTATTGGCGCATATGCAGCTGTCATTTTTAAACCTCCATTCTAGCCTACATGACACACACACATCGTTCTATCTACATGCTTTTATTTGGGTTTCTATGCAAAGTATATCATTCAATGTTTCTTTAAGCCTGCAGCTAGTTACTTGAAATAAGACAAAACATGATTAAAAATGTGAATTCACTGACAAGAGAGAGAGCTAGTTAATGAAATACAATACAACATTGACATGTACAATAGCTGGCTAGTCAAACTACCATTGTCTAGCTTCATATACATTGGCTAAATGAAGTTACCGCTTCATACGATCCAAGGCAATTCATATTGCATGATGAATATTTCAAGTGCACTCGAAAACAGATACAGTGGCAAGAAGAAGTATGTGAACCCCTTTGTAATTACCTGGATTTCTGCATAAATTGGTCATAAAATTGGATCTGATCTTCATCAATAACAATCATATTTTATGCAAAAAGCGATGCATCATGTTGCCTTCTCCTCCCTCCCCACGTTCGTGCTTTTGCCCGGTTCAATTCCGGACAGCATAAAATAAGTCCCTCAATGTCAAAATTCTGACCAATGAGTGAGACGCCTGTGTGTTGTGGGCAGCGCATGCTTGCTTGCTTCCGTGAACATGCCAATTGAACTTGGGAAAAGGAAACTTTAGCGGAGCAGCACACATGAATCATAACTAACTAGCTAAATACATTTATAGAATAGCGACATAAAATAAAAGGTATGTTTTTCACTGCCACAGTGAATCGACGTGGCTTTTCAAGACCGCATGCAATAATTTCAAATGTGGAAATGTTTGCCTTAAAGCGCCAACTACTACTAGTAGCTAGCTGACTTTGCTAGCTAATAATGATTCAATGCACCACTAGCTAGCCGCTTACTGTAAGCAGGCGTCGAGTGTCACACGTTTATTAACAGTTTTAGCTAGCTATAAATTTAACAAACGTATTTTTGCACCCATGGAATGTCATTCATTGAGCAGTGCTCTATAGCTACATATATTGTTTAGCTAGCAGCAGTTGCTACCATAGAAATCCTCATTGTTTTGTTGGTGGCCCAGCCACCTACAGTAGAATGCACATCTTGCTTTAATAGGGCCCTGAGTTTTTCCAGGCCAGGATAAACCCAGAGCCCTGACCCTTGCTTTATCTCATAGCATGTGGCTTCATTTTATTATCTAAACCAGCACCATGGGTTTTATGCTGTCTAAATCTATGGACCAGAACTTCAAGAAGCAGCAGGAGTTCATGCTGCACAACGCACGGCTCCAGGTGAGATGCTTATACATAGCCTACCAAAGATTCCAATGAATTTCCCCATGTGAGAGGATAATACACTTGTACAGATTATACACAGGAGTCTGAATCATCTCTACTGACATGCCGGTCATACGTACCAGTAAAAATGTTAACATTACAATTATGGTCATTATTTAGAGAATATTTACATTATCTAAGATGTTAAGTCATCCTATGTATGTTTTCTACTTCTGGGAGGCAGTGCCGCCGCACATAGCAGTAAATACAGCCAACAAAAATAGCCTATGATGCTACACGTGTTGTAAATAGGAATTTGTTCTTAACGGACTTTCGTAGGTAAATAAAGGTAATTTAAAAATGTACTTGTCAATTAGACCAGTGGTTCCCAAAATGGGGGCTTGGGTGTCTCCCCCTACCCCTCCCTCCTGAAGTTTGAGAACCCCTGAATTAGACTACCTCACCAGTTGGAAGCCAAGGAGATGATTTTAGTTACCGTTATGTAGGCCGATGAATTGAGAAACATTTGATATGCATGGGGCCTATAAGAAGTGTGGTTCCAGGGCTTTTCAAAATAAGGTAATTATATAAAATGTCTGATTACATTCCCATGGCCTCAACATTAGACTTACCTGAAATGGGGATATAGCAGTTTATAATCAATTTAATGTTTGATGTGTTATTAAGTTAATTGATTTGACGTCATAGGCTACTCAACCACTTACCACTGATTGCCCCCTATTGCAGTGGTTCTCAAACCTCTCCTCGGGGCCCCCAGAAGATTCACAATTTTGTTGTAGCCCTGAACTAGCTCACTTGATTCACTTACACACTACCCAAATGCGTCGTGAGCGCTGCAAAATACATTTACACATACATGTTGTTCGATCATTGCACCCACACTGCTCGTGTGTGCCAATGAGCGTCTGCATTGCCAAGCAACTAGAAGTCTATCGCGATGCAAGTCCTGCCTTTCCCATCTCCTCATTGGCTTTTAGAAGCATATACCCACGTGCCATCTCCTCATTGGTTATACCCACGTGGGTGATTGAAAGATGAACTGAGGTCAGTCGTTTGTGGTAATACACCTTGTTACATACAAAATTGATATGCGTCCAGTTTGGGCATGGTGTTAGTCAAGGGCTTGATGTTTAGTTGACAAGTTGAATCAGCTGTGTTAGCTTTAAAATTGATCAAATGCATGGAACAGGTGCGGGTCCCCAGGAGAAGTTTGAGAACCACTGCCTTATTGATGTTAGAAAAGTGTAAATGGCTCAAAGTGCTTACACCCCTGGTCTGTTATGTCTTCACGAATGCAAAAGCCATTACAAAGATTCATATATAAACCTATACAATTTGTGGACATTATATATTTATGTATCTTGGAGGGAAGGTATAGACGTTTCAGGTGTGCCTGCCTACCCAGTGGGTAAAACTGGTTGAAATGACGTCATTACAACGGTTGTAATGGCATCTTCTCAACCAGTTTTGCCAGGTTTCTGGTTGTAAAGATGTATTTTAAACGAGTTTTGCCCACTGAGTAGCACACATTTTATTTGTGCTCAGTAGTTTCCCCTAGATTCTAGAATATCACAGCAACCGCAGTCTCTAAGATGAAGTGAGGTGCTTCCATCCTCTCGGGGCTAGTTTAAGCAGGTTGTAAAACAACGATTTTATTGCAATCGTTAGAGATGGCTTTTTGCAACAAGTTAAAAAGCTTTTTCCCTCCATTTTGTGGAAGAATACATTTTGCATTTTTGCCTGCGAGGCCATTAGCACCTGTGATCATTGTTTGTAGCAGAACAATGTCATTATCAGTGCCCATAGGTGGTGACAAACTTATTAACGCCAGGCATCATCGTTGTAAAAATACATACTGTAAAACACGCATTGTGTTATGTGCCTAATGCAATTTTTATTTTTATTTTTTACATTCTTAAAGGTAATGTGAGGACAGAATCACCTAGAAATAGAACATTACTGTACTGTAGCCATCTCCTTGTCGATGTAAATTACTATCTGACACTTGGTAATGAATGGAATCGACCTGGCAATTTTAAAAGTATAGCTGGTGTATCTAGCATATGTCTTCTCCCTCTCTCCTGCATTAAGATGTCAAACCTACGTCACTGCTCATTGTAGTAGAATCTCAAAAACGTTTTATGTTATTGTCCATGATTTAATTATTAAATGGTCATTTTTTATGGTGTGTCGTGCATGATTGAAGGCTATGACATTTTTATTCATCATTATCAAAATATGGGAAAAATAGCCCTCAAATTATAGGGGTGTGTGTGTGGCCTGATGTTATGAGGAAGGTGGAACAGCATTGAATCTAGATGATTATTGCTCATAATTTAGTATTTGAAGACAGTCATTCACACCCGTCACTGTCTGGTCTTTCACAAAGCTCAAATTGTTTCCCTGCGTATGACGATAAAACCTTATCACCATCAAAGTTATCTCCTAACTAGGCTCAACACACTAAAAATAAAAGTTGCTTTAGAAACTTGTCTTAATTATTTGAGATGGTCTCTCTTGTTTGCGTTTGGTTTAATGCTCAGTCAAGAACATCCCTCCACACAGCCTTTAGGAAATGTCAGTGAACTTCCACCACCAATGTGCCGGGCAGCACATTGGTGGTGGATTAGGTGAGTTTCAACCTATGTAAAGCGCTAGGAGTACCTCAGTTGGTAGAAAAGCGCTATATAAATCCAATCAACTATTTATTATTAGGATGCCATTTGGGACACCTTCACTGGATTACTTTCTACTCTGTGACCCGGCCCAGTGAGAGGCCTCCTGACTGGATGGAGGAGGTGATCTATTCGGGCTGGAACTACCAACGAGCTCCACCCTTCTCACGTCACAACACCTCCATCTCCCTCCATGCTCTATTCAGCAGCACTCCGTTAATGACACTCGGGCAATCAGGCAGACATGATACTTCCAGCTTCTTGAGGACACAATGGCTTTCAAGATTGAGTGGTCATGTAACTTCTTCACAATGGGTTGTGTGACTCTAAAATCAATTGAGTAATGACTAATGAGTCTCAAATTGAGCCAATCAGTCTCACTCTCTCGTCATTCAGATCACCACATGAGAAAGAGTGGACGAAACGTCTGTTTGCAGAAATGTAAAGCTTTATGTTTTTATGAAATTCCATTTGGAATCTAACAGTTGTCTGGACTAGATTAAGCCTAGTCCTACACTAAAAATAACTTTCAATGGCGATCGCCGTTGAGCTTGTTTTTTAACCATTCCTAAATGTTCAGACAATGTCAGTGATATTTTTTTTTGTCATTATATGTCCTTTACCATGTCTAGTGCTCTGTCAATTCTGGCCCACTTACCGTTCCAATATTCAATGTTGCCACAAATGACCCAAAAAATATAAATTGTCATAATTGATGTCCTTTTTACAGTGGGGTCTGAAATTGACACCCTTGATAGAAATGAGCAAAACTGTATAACATAAAAATTCTAATACAGAGCTTTATTGTATGCTCAAATGTTTTACAATTCTATTTTATGCTAATACAATTGGTCAGAGAAAGAGATTTTGTTAAAGTAATATATGTTTAACCCCTGTTTTCAATACATTTCAATGCCTCACCACGCGAGGATAACGGCACAGCCTTTTTCTAAAATGTTTTATGACATGGGAGTCATTCCACCTCAAAAAGCACAAGAGGATTTTGACACCATCTGATTGTTCTGAAATTGTTTCTGTAGTTAGAAACAGATAAGATTAGCGTTCCTGAAACATTATTTTGTTGAAATATTATTTGATCTTTGAGAAAATAAGCTAATAGACTCCACCCAAATTGGCCATTTGTAATTTATAGGATTCATATAATCTTCAATAAATATAGTACCTAACATCCGATTTGGACCATAATTCTTCTTAACAATGAGTAAGACATGAGGAATCCAATAACATTTTAAAAAGCCACCCACTGATCCCACTTCAACAACCAGAATACAGTATCAGTTCTCTGTCTGACAAGTAGTTTGGAGCTGCTGCTTGGAGTATTGCTTCAACCTTTTGTAATGTACTCCCTGTGAATCTGGTGATGTTTTTTTCCACTGTTCAGAGAAATTAGCCATTGAAGTTGATTTCATTATTTACCATACATTTGTGTGAAAGTACCAAGTTTTGCCCACTAGATGCTGCTGTTCCTGATATTTATTTCCATTTTGCTGGTCTTTTGTGTTTATAAATAGATCACATTTTATTTAACCAATAGCTTTTGTTAATGGTGAAAATAAATTGTGCTGTCAACCTCACAATTCAAGCTAGTCCTCCATGATAGCAATTCAGTTTTCAGTTTAATTTGCCTCCAGGAATCAGACCCTCTGTGTGTGTGTGTGTGGTTTATTCCCTTTAAAAAAGCTATGGATTGCCTCCCAAGTGGCGCAGCGGTCTAATGCATTGCATCAGTGTTGCAGCATCACTACAGCCTGGGGTTAGGGGAGGGTTTGGCCGGGGGGGCTTTACTTGGCTCATCGTGCTCTAGCGACTCCTTGTGTCATGCCGGTGCGCCTGCAGGCTGACTTCGGTCGTCAGTTGAGCGGTGTTTCCTCCGACACATTGGTGCGGCTGGCTTCCGGGTTAAGCGAGAGGGTTTTAAGAAGCACGGCTTGGCGGGTCAGGTTTTGGAGGACGCATAACTCGACCTTCGCCTCTCCCAAGCCCATTGGGGAGTTGCAGCAATGAGACAAGATTGTGATCATGAAATTGGAGAGAAAAGGGGGGTATAAAATAAAACATGGCCAGATTCACAGGATATACATTACCAAGGATGAAGGAGCAATATTCAAAACCACATATTTATACTACTTGTCAAACAGAGAACTGAGACTGTATAGTGGTTGTTGGGGTGTGGGTGGGTCTGTGGATGGCTTTTGACCATTTTATTGGATACTCATTGTTAGGAAGAATGATGGTCCAAATCGGATGTTAAGTACTCTATTTATTAAAGATCATATGAATTAAAATGGCCAATTTCAGTGTAATCAATTAGCTTAATTTAGAGATCAAATACAATTTCAATAAAATGTTTCAGGAATGCTAATCTTATCTGTTTCTAACTACAGACACTATCTGAGATGGTTGGTGTCATGGCTTGTTGAAATGAGATGGAACAACCCATGGAGAACACATTGGGAGGGATCTTTATACTTAGCAACCAGACATACTTTGGGTTGTAATTTTTGCTGTCTGCTGCTGGAAAACTTCCTTTTGCGCCATAATGCAGCCAGTTTTGCCTGCTCAGTTCTGCTGCTTAACAAAACTTATTTTTTACTGAGTGTAATGTCAATGTCATTGCAACCAGTTTTGCCCACTCTTAGCTCTGACAAAGTGTATTTCTGACCTTCCTGCCCGACCCCAGATGGAGAGACAGATCCTGATGCAGAATCAGATGAGAGAGAGACAGATGGCCATGCAGATAGCCTGGTCCAGGGAGTTCATCAAATACTACGGCACCTTCTTCAGCCTGGCCGCACTAGGTCTCACCATCGGGTGGGTTCTCCGTAGTGTTAACTAGGCCAGTAGGCCTACAACATGTTTGTTCACATTAAGTCTGTGCTTCAATAGTTATAGATAGGACATGGATGAGGCCATTTCGATTCATAAATATTTGTATTAAGCTGGCACTTTATTTTAACTGTACGTCAGTGTCACACTATTGGCATAAGCATGACATGACAAATGACATCTTGACTTATTACTTATGTCGTTATGATGTACAGTTCAAATGAAGTGTTAATAGATGGTTTGATTCTCAGAAACGTACAACGGCGCACTGCTGCTGCCACAGCTTGCAGACCCGAGTTGCTGCATTTCCTACATGTTAGGTGTGAGAGGCTCACTGATCTAAAGGGTCAGGGGGTAACTGAATGATGTGAAGTGCAGTGGCCTTTAAAGCAACAACACTGTTTTATTTACAGCTGTGTCAAGGCTGTGTTGTATGCAGTTCATGACCTGTTATTCACATGCAGGTTGATGTAGATGGCAGATATGTTCTTTGTCAAAACACACGAGTCATATACAATGCCGCCTATCATGTTGTGTAAAGCAATATAATTTGTTTGAGCATATCAATGATTGTTCTAAGTATTTGTTGATCTGTCTTTGGCCATCATCAACGTAAAAGGCATTGCATCGTCAATCCGACGTCTGCAGTGGCCGTACAGCATTTATTGCAATACGGCCACTGCAGAAGTCAGTGCATTCATTCTTCTTGCGCTTCACAGAGCAGAGCTGTTGTCAAGGAAGTGAGTTTGTGTGTATGCAGGCTTTAAGCCTTGGCCAATGTTGATAATGTCAGCTAAACTGTGTGCCCCCTCGTTGCAAAAATGAACATCTAGTGGTTTGAGAAAATGGCGGCGATAGATGGGGAAGCCATACTTCTAGCCCCTAGGCAACTTTGCAGTATGTTTTTTTTAAATGTATTATTTCTTACATTATTAGCCCAGATTTTTTTTTGTGTTATTACATACAGCCTGGAAGAACTTTTGGATATCAGCGTGGCGGTAACTCACTAGCATCCCGAATCAGATCCTTTGTTCGCATCCCCCAAGGCAATTTAACTTATTCCAGAGGCTGACCCAAAACACCGCCGGCGGAGAAGAGGTATTAGGAGTGGACTTCCAGTCCGACTCAGGAGGTGCACACATCATCCACCGCTTCCGAGTATATTATTATTCCCCCTTAAGCCGATACAACGATGACCTTCGAACTTCACTGGACTTTATGCAAACTGGAAACCACAAATTCTGAGGCTGAAAGCAAATTAGAGGAAAATGCTACCAAATTTCTATCAACACATTGACTGTAGTACTCGCGCTGCTAAAACATTGGACCACTGCTACTCCATCTTCCGGGATGCCTACAAGGCGCTCCCCCTGGCAAATCTGATTACGACTCCATTTTGCTCCTCCCTTCCTTATAGGCATAAACTCAAACCGGAAGTACCTGTGCTAAGGACTGTTCAACACTGGTCTGACCAATCGGAATCCATGCTTGATGATTGTTTTGATCACGCGGACTGAGAAATGTTCCGGGTAGCCTCCGAGAATAACTTTGACGAATACACTGATACGGTGACTGATATCATCAGGAAGTGTATAGGAAATGTTGTACCCACTGTGACTATTAAAACCTAGCCGAATCAATAAACTGTGGAAAGATAGCAGCATTCGAGCAAAACAAAGCATGAACCACCGCATTTAACCATGGTAAGGTGACTGGGAATATGGCCGAATACAAACAGTAGTTATTCCCCTCCGTAAGGCAATCAAAACAGGCAAAATGTCAGTATAGTCAAAGTGGAGTCGCAATCCAACGGCTCAGACACGAGACGTATGTGGCAGGGTCTACAGACAATCATAGACTACGAAGGGAAAACCAGCCACACCGCGGACACTGACGTCTTGCTTCCAGACAAGCTAAACACCTTCGCCCGCTTTGAGGATAACAGAATGCCACCGACACGGCCCGCTGCCAAGGACTGTGGGCTCTCTTTCTCCGTGGCTGACGTGAGTGAGACATTTTAAGTTTGTTAACCCTCGCAAGGCTCCCGGCCCAGACGGCATCCCTAGCCGCTTCCTCAGAGCATGCGCAGACCAGCTGGCTGGAGTGTTTACAGACATAATGCTGCTGTCCCCAAATGCTTCAAGATGGCCACCATTGTTCCTGTATCCAAGAAAGCAGTTAACTGATTAAAATAACTATCAGTGCTACTATCAGTAGCACTCACTTTTGTCATCATGAAGTGCTGTTTAGGGTATCTATCGTCAGCTATGCTAGTGATGACAGTGATAATGATCAAAATATACAGTTGGAGTCATTAAAACTCGTTTAACAACTCCACAAATTTCTTGTTAACAAACTATAGTTTTGGCAAGTCTGTTTGGACATCTACTTTATGCATTACACAAGTAATTTTTCCAACAATTGTTTACAGACAGATTATTTCACTTATAATTCACTGTATCACAAGTCCAGTGGGTCAGAAGTTTACATACACTAAGTTGACTGTGCCTTTTAAACAGCTTGGAAAATTATGTCATGGATTTAGAAACTTCTGATACGCTAACTGACATCATTTGAGTCAATTGGAGGTGTACCTGTAGATGTATTTCAAGGCCTACCTTCAAACTCAGTGCCTCTTTGCTTGACATCATGGGAAAATCAAAAGACATCTGCCAAGACCTAGTAGACCTCCAAGTCTGGTTCGTCTTTGGGAGCAATTTCCAAGTGCCTGAAGGTACCACGTTCATTTGTACGAACAATTGTACACAAGTATAAACTCCATGGGACCACTCAGCCATCATACCGCTCAGTGCAAATCAATCCCAGAACAACAGCAAAGGACCTTGTGAAGATAATGGAGGAAACGGGTACAAAAGTATCTACAGTGGGGCAAAAAAGTATTTAGTCAGCCACGCAAGTTCTCCCACTTAAAAAGATGAGGCCTGTAATTTATCATAGGTACACTTCAACTATGACAGACAAAATTAGGGGGAAAAAATCCAGAAAATCACATTGTAGGATTTTTTATGAATTTATTTGCAAATTATGGTGGAAAATAAGTATTTGGTCACCTACAAACAAGCAAGATTTCTGGCTCTCACAGACCTGTAACTTCTTTAAGAGGCTCCTCTGTCCTCCGCTCGTTACCTGTTAATATAATGGCACCTGTTTGAATTTGTTATCAGTATAAAAGACACCTGTCCACAACCTCAAACAGTCACACTCCAAACTCCACTATGGCCAAGACCAAAGAGCTGTCAAAGGACACCAGAAACAAAATTGTAGACCTGCAAGTGGGAGAACTTGCACAATTGGTGGCTGACTAAATACTTGTTTTGCCCCACTGTATATCCACAGTAAAATTTGTCCTATATCGACGCTCAGCAAGGAAGAAGCCACTGCTCCAAAATGTGAAAAAGCCAGACTACGGTTTGCAACTGCACATGGGGACAAAGATAGTACTTTTTGGGGAAATGTCCTCTGGTCTGATGAAACAAAAATTGAACTGTTTGGCCACAATGACCATCGTTATGTTTAGAGGAAAAAGGGGAGGCTTACAAGCCGAAGAACACCATCCCAACCGTGAAGATTGGGGGTGGCAGCATCATGTTGTGGGGGTGCTTTGCTGCAGGAGGGACTGGTGCAGTAAACCAAATAGATAGCATCATGAGACAGAAAATTACGTGGATATATTGAAGCAACATCTCAAGATATCAGTCAGGAAGTTAAAGCTTGGTCGCAAATGGGTCTTCCAAATAGACAATGACCACCACAAGCATACTTCAAAAGTTGTGGCAAAATGGCAACAAAGTCAAGGTATTGGAGTGGCCATCACGAAGCCCTGACCTCAATCCTATAGACAATTTGTGGGCAAAACTGAACAAGCGTGTGCGAGCAAGGAGGCCTACAAACCTGACTCAGTTACACCAGCTCTGTCAGGAGGAACGGGCCAAAATTCACCTAACTTGTTGTGGAAAGCTACCAGAAACATTTGACCCAAGTTAAACAATTTAAAGGCAATGCTACCAAATACTAATTGAGTGTATGTAAACTTCTGACCCACTGGGAATGTGAATTAAGAAATAAAAGCTGAAATAAATCACTCTACTATTAGTCTGACATTTCACATTCTTAAAATAAAGTGGTGATCCTAACTGACCTAAGAGAGGGAATTTTTACTAGGATTAAATGTCAGGAATTGTGGAGTTCAAATGTACTTGGCTAAGGTGTATGTAAACTTCCGACTTCAACTCTACAAGCCCTTAACCTACAATACAGATCAAATAATTCAAGGCCAATTTAACCAGCATGGCTACCACAGCATTCTGCAGCGATACCTCATTCCAAGTGGTTTGCGCTTGGTGGGACTATCATTTGTTTTTCAACAGGACAATGACCCAACACACCTCCAGACTGTGTAAGGGCTATTTGACCAAGAAGGAGAGTGATGGATTGCTGCATCAGATGACCTGGCCTCCACAATCCCCTGACCTCAACTAAATTGAGATGGTTTGGGATAAGTCGGACCGCAGAGTGAAGGAAAAGTAGCTAACAAGTGCTCAGCATATGTGGGAACTCGTTCAAGACTGTTGGAAATGCATTCCAGGTGAAGTTGGTTGAGAGCATGCCAAGAGTGTGCAAGAAGTTCATCAAGGCAAAGGGTGGCTATTTGAAGAATCTTACCCTCCCTAAATGCTTGAAGAAAAAAGTGACCCTCCCCTGTACCCAAAATAATAATAAAAACATAACGTGGATGGCCGAGAGTATGCCTACTGTTTACCCTCACTCCTAGGACAGATCATAGCCACTGATCATCCCTAAAGCCAACACCTCATTTGGCCGCCTTTCCTTCCAGTTCTCTGCTGCCTGTGACTGGAACGAGTTGCAAAAATAGCTGAAGTTGGAGACTTATCTCCCTCACCAACTTCAAACATCTGCTATCTGAGCAGCTAACCGATCGCTGCAGCTGTACATAGTCCATCGGTAAATAGCCCACCCAATTTACCTACCTCATCCCCATACTCTTTTTATTTATTTACTTTTCTGTTCTTTTGCACACCAGTATCTCTACCTGCACATGACCATCTGATCATTTATCACTCCAGTGTTAATCTGCAAAATTGTAATTATTCGCCTACCTCCTCATGCTTTTTGCACACAATGTATATACTCTTTTTTTCTACTGTGTTATTGACTTGTTTATTGTTTACTCCATGTGTAACTCTGTGTTGTTGTCTGTTCACACTGCTATGCTTTATCTTGGCCAGGTCAGTTGTAAATGAGAACTTGTTCTCAACTAGCCTACTTGGTTAAATAAAGGTGAAATTAAAAAGATATGCAGTTTAGTAAGCATTACAAGTAGCCAGAAGGTTGTGGATTCGCAGACCACCGCAGACAAATGCAGGGGTGAAAAGTCCAAAGAAAAAAACTAATTTTATAAACGCATTTCATGCAATTCTAGGTCATTTTACATGACTAGAAGCAAGCAGACTCTTTTTAATACCACAACAGAGCACAAGTGAGCGCATGCTACAACACCGGAGATTTCTATACAGGCAATTGTTTAAAATGAGGATAGTCTTAAGCTTGGAACAGTGCTAAAGTTGTCTATCAACTGTAAAGATGTAGTGCAACAGAACCAGTTACAACTGAAGTATCTGATTATCAATGAATTTGCGAAAAAGCCATTAGTTTTTTTAACATAGCGGCCACATATAATCCAGTAGGCCTATATGCGCTTGTAACTTAACTATCCTTTTTTAAATAATCGATTTTATTCCATGATATTGTTGTGTTGCGTGTGATAAGGGTATGGGAGTATAAGAGCATATGCTAGGCTAAATTAACAAACTAGGCATGCATAGCTCACCGCATAATCCTCAAACCAAAGACTGTCCAAACTTGTTTCTAAAAGTGAATTCAAAAAGGCACTGTATAGCCTAGTAAGCATTTTTCATTTCATTATTATTTAATTCTAAGTAATAATTTTGTAAAATGTATTTTAATACAGTCTAAATATGAAATGTATAGGGATGCTGTTGTGTTGTCGAAATGCTGAGCGTTCCTTCTAGCCTGTAGTGCAGGGGTGTCAAACTCATTCCACCGAGGGCTGGTTGTCTGCAGGTTTTTTTTTCTCTCTCCCCCACTTAATTAAGACTTATACAACCAGGTGAGGGGAGTTCCTTACTAATTAGTGACCTAGTGGAGCGAAAACCCGCAGACACTCCGTGGAATGAGTTTGACACGTGCTGTAGTGTCACAAATGCTTCACAATTTCTTAAAATGGCAGGCAATAGCCTCGAAATAATAATATAGCCTAAATAATTAGGCTACCTGGCTTGCTCCTGACTGATTTAGAGTTTAGTATGTTGTTTAATAGCCTGTTGAAATGTTGGACATCAATTGAGTGACAAAATCACACATTACTTCCAAAGCAAAGTGCATTTTTTGTCTTCTCGGCTATAGAAGGTTGCTGCGCAGCCTCTGAATGTCAAACCAAAGATGTCCCATATGCATCGGAGTCTGGCATTTTGCCGCTTGCTTCTAGCATAAAGCATTGCATACTAAGGTGTTATAGATCACTTTATATAATCAGGTCCATAAATGTTTTTTCTACAAGCTAACAAGGGTTAGGCCTATGCTTTTAGCCATTTTCTTGAACAAAACCACAATACCCTCACAATTCGAGCCCTGGTTTTAACTTAAACACACCAAGCCCTTCACTGACACTGATATTTAAGGAGTGCATGGTGGCTGAAGGAATTTGCTGACAAAATCTACGGATAGTGGACTATAATTTTGTCTGTCAAACATTTAATTTCAAGTCAAATTAAAATGACAACTGTTTAAACTAAGGCCTGCCTCGAATTAGCCTACTTTCAGCACACATGCGCTGTCCGGCTTCGCGGCTACCGCTCCATAGTAATGTAAGTTACTCAACTATTGCTTATTGCGAGGTCAGTAACTGATAAATAGCTTCATTATGGGCAATGTTTTTATTCAAATCAATTATAGCAGTAGCAAGCTTACCTCCGGTCCTCCTCATTTTCGGCCTCTCAAACTGAACAGGACATCAGTTGGCCTAGTCCGCAGGCACAGGTATTGCATTTCTGGGACAAATAAAATAAAATAAATTCCGGGAGACACGTTTGAGACTCGCCTGCTGAAGTGCCACCGGACACAGCACAGCTATTGGTTAGGCAGCACAAAAGGGTTTACATCAGCAAGAGCAGGGCAGGCCAGGGCTTATAATTGGGTTAGCCTATCCATTGCAGTGTGTAATGCAATGTAGCCTAGTTTAGTATACACCATACCAGCAGCACAAAAACTTGAAGTACATTATCTTAGAAATATAACTTTGCCATGTGCTTCTCCAAGCATGCTCTTTGTATAGCCTAGGCCTATTGTACAGGCTTTGGATCATTTGATTGAGATCACACTAGGAGCACTTGATATTGCGTGCCCAGTAGAGAATTAGGGATGGGGGGCAATATCGGGCACACATCGAGATATAATAAGCAACTCATTCTCAAACACTGAGCAATATGACATTTAATCTATTACAAATTAAATTACCCTCTGGACTAAATAAATTATACTAAACCCTCCCCCATTTTCCCCCGGGTAACAATTGGGTAAATTTCGACCGCTCCCAAACTGCCATTGGTAATAAGAACAGTGACTGTGTTTGTTCACAGAAACATGTAGGGAGCCAGCACATGGAGACTTGCAAGATGTGATGAAGTCCAGACTGACTTGATACTGATGTCTTTGAATGGAGAGACCTGGCACTCGGCATAAACATTTTACTAGACAACTTTTACTTGTATCGTCTTCTTTTATTATTGAATTGAATGGTATCAGTCAAAATGGGGAGGGAGAAACCCTGTGTATTCTGCACCAGGATCATGGAACTCCTGTTGTATATGGGACACCACCCAGGAAGGTATGACCACTGACATGTTGGCCAAGGTGGCCCCATTACCACCAGACAAAATGACGATAAGCACATTATCTGTATCGGCTGGGAATGACAAAGGTGCACATTGTTATATTAGCATGACACTGCTTCTATGGTATGATGTAAAAGGTTGCTTATACTACATGAACCTGTTACATTTGAAAGTTATCAGAAAAACAGTTCAGAATATCTAGATAAGTTCGGCAATTGCATTCTTCTCGTATTACTCTGTAGGCTACTGGCCTATTCAAAGTTTTCTCCGGCATCTCACCATACATCTAGCCTGTAGTTATTGAACTCAACCCGCAGGAGATATATTTGTTTTGATTGAGTGTAGGGAAACAGCTGCGGGCAAGGTTCTGACAGATGGGTGTCTTGGTGGTGGAAAGGACACACCCACATCAAACCACACCCCTAAGCCAACTCACGTTTGGCTTCTGTCATGGCCTGCCAGCATTTCTTGAGGAGCAAGCCAAAAAACGTAGCCCGGCGGGTGCAGTTCCCTTTTAATTGTTAGTTTATCTCTGTGACAGTCTAATGTTCCACTATCTCCCACTCTTGCAGTGCCATTAAGAAGAAGAAGCCTGTTCTCTTTGCCCCTGTCGTGCCTCTCAGTTTTGTCCTGGCCTATCAGATGGACATGGCGTATGGAACGCTAATCTACCGAATGAGGGGTAAGTACTTCTCCCTCTAGAATGTGCACAGACAGCTGACCCAAAACATATTTTGAAAACTCATATTTTATTTTCATTGTCCTTTCACCGTGGATGCGTAACCAGGTCAATGCAGTACAGCTCAGCTCGGTAATGTGAAAGGGGTATTTTAGCTCACAATCACATCTGTTAGTGATTTCACCGAGACAGGGTTGTCAATCACCTAATTTCAGGATAAAAAAATCACCTTAAGAAGAAAAAGACAGATCTTGCTTTGATTTGTGCGACTTCTCTCTGTCAAACTTCAAACATTCTGGGACATTGGTTATTGGGTTCCATGCTCATTAGGTATGGAGAAAGCCATTTGGATACCCAGGGCTGCTTTTAAAGTCACTTCCGAAAGCTTCACTGCTTCACAAAAATACTTGGGTTTGATTTTCTTTCAGCCAACCAGAAACCTTCCAAGGCATATCCACCCTCAGATAAATTGAAAGATACATTAAATGTGGGAAAACCAAATTCTTGCTGTAGTCAGTTACTACAGTATAGGGTAGATGTGATTTCAACAATACCCACAGCAGACCACCACAGTTTGATATCAGTGTCTTGGATGAAAGCAATAACCTAATTTCTGTGATCTGAAAAGAAAATGAACAATAAAGTATTCTTTGCTTTGCTTGATGTCACTTCCTGCCTGTGTGGGTCCCCAGGAGAGGCGGAGAGCATCATGGTCTCAGAACACGACCGATTGGACCTTCCACACGGTGTGCCCAACTTTGAGAGCATTGAGAAGGCAAGAAGAGCCAAGACCGCCCTCGGCTCCCTCTTTGAGAAATGACACTGTCATGATGGGTGTGTTGTCCAGCGTCACACCCCTCTGATCTCCACCCCTG
The DNA here is from genome assembly GCF_013265735.2 of Oncorhynchus mykiss. Classification (NCBI taxonomy): domain Eukaryota; kingdom Metazoa; phylum Chordata; class Actinopteri; order Salmoniformes; family Salmonidae; genus Oncorhynchus; species Oncorhynchus mykiss. The sequence goes on along the minus strand of NC_048569.1, from coordinate 46,306,777 downwards.
GAAGTGAGTGAGTGATGCTCCTCGGTCCCTAAGATCAACGTTCATCAGGTCTTCACATGCTATCGAAATGATCGGAAACTCTGTAAATACAAGTACCTAGTTAGATATTTTAGCGTTTCTGATCATTCCGATAGCACATGAATACGAAATTACACAGCCAGCCATGCACATAGGACACTTATTGGGCTGACCTAGGAATGACTGTTGTGATCAAAATCTGCCTTGTTTTAGAATTATCTACACCAGTGGTGTTCAGATATATAGTTAATGGAAAATGGGTTTGTTTCATTTTAGCCTTAGAATTTGTGGCCACATTAAAATGGACTTCAAATGCCTAAGATGTATGGTAAGCAGTCACTACTCAACCCTGCACTACTGTCAAAAGTTTGTAAACGTTGTGTAAAAGAAGTCGACACTACTAATAAAATATTATTGTCTGTACGCAGGACCATGTGGATATTTCTCATGACAAAGTTTACTTTCTGGAATAGAAAAAAATCATATCAATTTCCACTATCACAGTACCGGTCATCATTTACTGCAGATGAAGATTTGATTGGAAGCAGTCGAGTGTATAGCTCTGAGCTGTTTCCAAACACCAAATCTGAACAGTGACATTTCACTGTAATTCTGCTACATAAAAGGACTTATACCCAGAATATGTATATATAAAAAAACAAACATGAATTCATTAATTATTATGTATCTAAAGTGTGTCTGGAATCCTTTTCTACACATTCTTTGTGTGTGAGAGAGAGAGCATGCACACGCGGCTAGGGAAGTAGGGGTTCTGAGCGTGTTGCAGCACCCCCTGATGAATCAGAATTTCAAGTTGTACAAAAAAAACAATTGTGGGGGGGATATATATATTTTTTCTTACAAAAGTAGTGCACTAGGACTTTACTAATCGTGTATGAGAGTACCAAAAAATGTAAGCACCCCCACCCCTAAACTTCTTCCAGGGCCACTCTTGCAAGCCTGTGTGCAATTGTTGGGAGTTGTTATCAGGCGGAGGTGGATGGAGTGTAGAGTAATATGACTCACACCCAGGATGGTAATGGTGTGGGGTTAGTGACTATAAAAGATGGACCAGTAGCAAACAGACCACAAGAAGAATCACGGGATAGTGAGAGGTACCTAATGACATCCTATTGAAGTCTACATTGACAAGAGAACGTGGACTCACTGAACAGCATAGCATCTCAGAACACACCTGCACCAGGACCACACACACTGTAGGGTAACTTTAGTTCATCTCTCTCACAAGGAAACCAGCTCTAAACTGAAAATGCTACCAAAGCTTTCCTTTGTCATCCTTGTGTGTGTTGGTACTTTGTCAATGTGTACAAGCACTCAAAGCCTATCGCGAGACAATGGGATGAAACTGTGCGGCAGAGAGTTCATAAGAGCCGTTATCTTCACGTGCGGCGGGTCCCGTTGGAAACGGTCCTTAGATGAAGATTTGGGTAAGTATCTACATCTAAGGTTATTCATGCAAACACTTGTCGATGATGTTGAACTGGTCAAACTTGTACTTTTCTCCGCAGCTGCAGTAAGACGTATTGTGTAAATCTCATGTGACTTGGGCACCGCATTAAATCGTGTTGGTGGGCCTACTCAAGTCTTATTTTCGATTTTAAAAGATACAACAAGCTATGGTCTAAAAATCCAAATTTGCAGTCTAGGTTTTTGAAAGAAAGGCGCATCTATTCAATCAAGATTTTGGTACATTTGGTCAATTCTGTCCCAGAGAACGATGGAGAGACGTTTCAGCGTGATAGTGATAGCCTACTTCAGAACCACCGACAGTTTATTGGTTGGAGAATTAGAAAATAGTGAGCGCTGCTTTTTCCTCTGTAGAAATATGGTTCCCCTTTGGACTGATTACTGAGAAGTATACTAATTGAAACGCAATCAACATTATTTTGTAATTTTCTATGTAAAAGTTGTTAAGAGCGCTTTCAATTATTAGTACGGTGGACCTGCAATGTACTCTGCACGGTTTCTGACCGTGATAGCTGTCCGTGCAGTAACCTCTGATTTTTAAAAAAGAACCCAGCATTTTGGGGGTTTTTCACTGTCATTGTATGCATTAAAGTGTAGATTTAAAAATAATAATGAGTGTCTCACCAGTCTCGTTTATACCTGGCTCTAAAATACTCTTGTTCTCTTGTTCACATTCTGATTGTGCCGATAGACAATCAAAATATTAATTGTGAACTGATTTTGATAAGATCTTTCTGACCACCTCCGGAGGTAGCCAAGACGCATATAGTAAGGATATACTCGAAGTGTAAACAAATCCTGACAACAAAAGCATAGCCTATAAATGTGGCCAATTTCACGGTTGTCCCGCCCTCATAAAATACATCACACCGGCCAGTCGAGGTAGTAAGTATGGACAACGACAGGTTACCTCTACAAATCCTCCAGAATTAAGATCATGGTCTTCAATAGAAACCAAGTGCCTTCTGGCACTGTGGTCGGATGCCATAGTCCAATCGGAATTAGATAACACGTATAGAAAGACATTTACGAAGATATCGTTCCGAATACACGAAAAAGGGTTCACATGTCCACTGCCAGCGCAACATAAAATATTTGAAAACATCTTAAAGGTCAATAGTAGCAGGAATGGGATAACCCAGAGCCCATTTTTATTTGGAGCTGGATGCAGTATTGTGGCCATCCCATGATCCCACCGTTCATTCTGGACAGCGCTGTGGATGATGGGAGATGCTGACCGTTTAATTAACATTTTTGTATTGTGGGCTGTATTCGAACCGCATCTCGGAAACGCAGCTTTGCAGCGTGGTTGAAATGTAAATTTATGTTCCCGCTTTAGCAGTAGACTTTACTTATATCGGTTCATTATGAAATTACCTTTACATTTATAGGCTATAGCGGAATATTGTAACTCTTCATCGTTACAGATTGAACAGAGCCCTAATTAATGTTGCTATTATCAGATATTAAAAAAGTGGTATTTATACTGAACGAAAATAAACTCAACATGCAACAAAACGATTTGATTGAGTTTTCTTTAAATTATTAAATTAGGCCCTAATGATGTATTTCACATAACTGGGCAGGGGCGCAGCCATGGGTGGGCCTGGGAGATCATAGGCCCACACAAAAGGGCTTTATTACAGACAGGGGGCAGGTGTCCACATACCTTTGGTCATGTAATGTACCTTGCCATACACTTGTCAGGCACTGGCACTGTGCTCTTCTACTGCGACTCCATCACATCATCCCCAACACATTTGTAGTAGGCCTATATCAGTCTATCAACCCTCGATGAGTGAAAGTGACTGTTTCGGAATTAACACTGATCAATGATTTGGAAGGAACCACAGTCATTCTCCCAGCATGTTACATTTCTGTTCCTTTGGGAGAACTGTTTAGGTCTAGTATAGGCTAAGGCAAAATCTTTATATAATTCTGTGAATCTCTGAGCATTTTCCAGACTAATAGCTAGCAATAAAGTGCAGAAGATGTCCAAACTGATTCGTAAAGGCGCATAGCTTTCTGTAAGCATGAGCGAGGCCACTTCCACAATTACAAATAATTTGGAATAAAAAAAAAAGTGCATGAGCTGATGAGGTTATCGGGACAGTGTTAAGCCCAGTATTAAATTGTTGGGTAACAAAAGTAGGCCGTAATTATGTGAGTATAACTATTGAGTATAAAAGTATGCTTTTTTTCCTGTTGATTTACACAGCTTGTGTCATAAGGGAAGGTCCCAAGGCAGGTTGGATTAGTTTGCATACAGGGAGGGATGAGGGAATTTGGTCACAATGAAGAGGCAGTCGGCAGATAGGAGACATTTTAAAACCTTCTATAGAAGCAACAATACTTGATCAGATAGTTATCGGCTCATCTTGATTCGATGATGACAACCAAAAGGTGTACTCACCCCTACTGACTGTCCCTCCTCCCCCTCCCTATGCTCTGACCTCTTCCAGATCGCTCCCATAGTGATGTCCGAGAGGGCGAGGACAGCAGACTCAACTGGCCTCATGGTCTGGACCAGGCCGCAGTAGCAGACCACCCTCTCCAGCTCTCCTCCTCATCCCCCACCTCCCTGGCTGAACTCCTCTCACTCCTGGGTGGAGTGGGATACCATAGGGGGTCCGCGGCCAACCTTGACCCCAGTGAAGAGCTCCAGAATCATGCATCGGTGTTGGGAGGAGTGGGGGGAGCCAGAGAGCTGGCCAGGAGCCCAAGCATCAATTGGCAACGCCGCAACAGGCGAAAGAGCAACTTTTCCTTGGGCGTAGCTGGCATGTGCTGCAACCAGGGTTGCACTAAGAATGACATTGGGCGTCTGTGCTGAGACTGGGGCAGTGGGCAACAGGATGGTGGAGGTAGAGCTGCCCTAGCCTGGGTTTATCATCTGACCACACACCTCTCTGTGTTATTGGAGTGTGGGTGAAAGGTTAGCTGTTTTCTTTTAACAGTGTTTGACTAGGTTGTTGATGAGAGAAATTTCAACACAGGCTGGCTCAGGGGTTCCCAAACTCGGTCCTCAGGACCCCAAGGAGTGCACGTTTGGGTTTTACCCTAGCACTACACAGCTAATTCAAATAATCATCAAGCTTGGATCATTCAAAATCAGCTGTGTAGTGGTTAGGGCAAAAAACTAAATGTGCACTCCTTGGGGTCCCGAGGACCAGGTTTGGGAAACGCCGGGCTAGCTGTTTAAATGGCTTCGTACGCTTTTCTGTATAATGTGCAAGGCAAATAGTTTGCAATTGCAGTTTGCATGTGTTATTGCTCAAATGTTGTTTCATCATTAAATGAATTACTGAAGCAAGAGCACTTCCCTGAGAAATACAATTGTTTGAATGACTTAAAATGCATCCCCACCAAGAATACCCCATTGAAATACTGTGAACATATGTTAAGTGTATGTAAATGTGCAACTCATTGAACATCAATATAAAGTCTATTTTGGAAATCACGTCTCATCCACTAAATGGAAAAGCAAAAAAATGTGCTCGCTATATAATTACACATGGGTATTTATTAGGTTCATCAAAAATAAATAATTTCATGTCTGCATTCGACCTGGGGTAAAACCACATTGTTAGCCATTACGCCATGGTAACAGTCAGGCATTAAGGAAAAATAAGCTCTTAGCTCCCCCCCCCCTCTACTACTCTCCTGGTTTACCATGGAAACAATAACAGTTAGCTGGTGGCCCAGACCTGCAGCTAGTTGTGCTAAGCCAGCCATGAGGACAGGAGGATCCAGACACAATAACGGTTATTGCAATGACTACCATACCTCCACAGAACATTACTCTTACTATCACCACCACTACCAAGGTGTACCCAAGAGGGATTTCACACAGCTACTCACACAGCTACAGGGACTCACTGGTTTACGAGGATCCTACCCCATTTAGCCTAAAAGCAATAACAACACATCACCACAGTTTTCTCCGTGGGAGACCATTCCTTGACTGTAGAACTACTACACCTGAGTAATTGACAAGTCACCAGTCAGAGCCTTAAATAGATACAAGTTTCTCTGCGGTGTGTGCGCGTCCATGTGTGCGATTACTTTTCAATACATTTCAAAACAAGTATTTAGAGCATCTTAATTTGAAAGAACAAGTAGTTGAATTTTGGAATGTATTTGGAAAGATTTGCATGTATTTACAACGACTTAAAATACATATCATATGAAAGACTGTTTTCAAATAAATATTTTAATTATTTGGTGTGAATGTAGTTAAGTTTAGTTTGAAATCAAAGCTATGCAGGTCTCATTAAATCGCAATATGCAGCCCATACTTTACATTGGTGTCTCATGATAGAGGGACAAGATGCCATGTTATGTTTTAAAAACCATTTCTAAAAGCTCGTTGGACACGGAGCAGCAAAGTATTTGAAAAGGGGTTCAAATAGCGTTCCAGGAAAGTTTTGAATAAGTAATCGTTTTGTTCTGTGTATTTTGAAATAACAGACACTCAAATACACATGTATTTGAACCCAGGTCTGATGTGCAAATTGCCATGTGTATAAGTGACCTTTTTTGAGGGCTGACGGTGTGGATGGAGATGAAAGAGCCACTTTCACCAACGTTCCACTCAAGAGGATGAATACAACCAAATAAAATGCCCGTTAAACTTTTGTCTCTCACAAATAAATAAAACATGCCACTAAAGCAATAAAATCAATTTCTGACCAGTTTTGCAATAACATACCCTTTAATACTGTACAACTGCTTTGATATAAAATAGCTGATATTTTACAATCAATTTAGCCTAAGCATTATAACTCAAATGCTCGCAAACAGGTAAACACTGGCCTGTATAAAACAATTAAATAAATACATGTTAAAACCCTTTCCTCGCCATGATCATAGATTATCACTTGTTTTTTTGAATGAAAAATAACAAATATGTTCACTCAAAACACTTTAAACTTCGAAGTTTTGACATTGACATCATCTACGACAGTCAGCACGGCTGCCATGACAACCTAAAATAAAAAGGAAGACAGACAACCTAAATATACTGACAGACAAAACAGTCTCGTCCATGTTCTTATACGTACTACTGATCCGGCAGAAGTGCATATTCATATTCCAGTGGAGGTCAGCAGGTCAGATGACGGCACATTAACACAATGTGGATTACCGTGGCAAAGAGAAAAGTGGTTTGACATAATCCACTTGAGTTGAGGAGGGAGGCAGATGGAACAGTCTTAACGTCTTTACTAAATGCACGTCTTCTGCATTGCGATCCTTGACCTGTTTCTGTGCTGCCATTAGCATATACAACAGCTGAGTGTGTTCTGCCTGTGCTGGAGTCTGAAAACATCACAGAATGGAGAAAAGACAACAGCAAAGTAAGAGCATGTGGTAATTTCCCTTCCCCAAATCAGTGGAAAAAATGGTCTAGGTTCACACACAAAGACAGACTTCAATATTGTCTTTTTGCGATTTCTCCCAGAATGCCATTGGTAATCCTCCCCGTTTGCTCCTCCTATCTGCTCCAGAAGACTGTTGGCTCAAGTGACTCCATTGTTGTAGTCTTTGAGAGTTAAGGCGTCGTCAGGGTTGTATTGATTAGGGCACACCGTAGCAAAACGTTTTACAATGGAAAATGAGCGTTTCTTACTGGACAAGGTGATCATGTGGGCTGGGCCAGGTCACCTCCAGTAGAGCCCTCCAGGAAGGGTTCCTCAGCCCTCTTCACTGTCCCGGAACGTGTCCACACTCTGGGCTAACTTCTTGAAGGTGGGCCGCAGACCTGGGTCACCATTCCAGCACTCTGTCATCATGTTGTGGATCTGAGGAATAAATAGATACATTTGACAATTTAAAACGCAATACAAGCATACAAGTGGATAATGCACTTAAAATCATTGAGGATGACGCACAAAAGTCCTCTTTAATAAATGGTTAAAAAAATGTAACATTGTAGGTACAAGCTACACAGTAGACGTAGCCTACTAGGCAGAATTGGGTTACACATACAGTATAACATAACAAAACAAAAAAGGACAGGACGACATTGTCATAGCCACAGAGCAGGACTCCCTCAGCAGATCAGCGATCTCTGGCTCCTAAACAGAGTTAGATGATGGTGATGTCAGTTGATGCCATAGAAATATAATGACGCAATTGGCTTGCGGCCCTGATGTCGTCCACAGCTCAGCCTCTCTGTAGCCTGGAATTCGTATTCCACCACAACTAACGTGTAGCACCCACTTGGGTGCTGCTACAGCGCAGAAAAAAGCCCACAACACATCAGTCCAGAGCAGCAGTCCTCCTCGCTACGAGCTCGCTGCCATTTCCATACTGCAGTCAGGTCACCACTGATCCAGAAACAGCCGGTGTTGAAATGCATCTTTTAAAACGCAAATATTAGCCAGCTAGCTAAACCTGACAAGTCATCCTGCCATCAGTCCTGCAACTCCATGGGTGAAAACAACCAGATATATCCAATCAACAACTCAATTACTAATCAAAAACTAAAAAGAGTATAAAAAAAATATTTAAAAAAAACAGCTAAAAACATCAAATATGTAAAACATTTACAGAGCTCTCCGTTTAGGCTGCCTTACAATTTTGTTTAGATGGCAATCAGATATACACAAGACACAGAAACAGACAGAGACAGACGGTCAGCCTCACCTCCTCAGGACAGCCCTGGGGAGCAGGGAGTCTGTATCCTCTCTTCAGGAGATCAATGAGGTGATACACTATCATCTGACCCTGCTTGTCACGGCCCATCTTATCCATGAACACCTGGGGGGGGAGTAAGAGCTAGGTTAATTACAGCAGTTTAAGGATGGTAGGTAAACTAATCAAATTAGCTCATTTCAATTAACCATATACAGAGACACCACATGGTACAAGATATAGTCTTTAATGGTCATAATGACGACAAGTCTTAATCAAGCTCTTTGCACTTTTGTACAAGTTGGCAGTATCAAAAGAGAGAACGGTTGAGGGAGACAGTTGAGAAAAGTGATGAGAGAAGAAGAATGACCGTGTGAGGTAGAAGAGGAAAACTAAAAAGAGGTACAGAGACGTACGGCTGGAGGACTGCAGTCCTTGTCGCTGTGGGTGTACAGCTCGTATAGGACCACTCCAAAGCTCCACACGTCAGAGCCCACTGAAAACTTGCTCTCAGTCAGCGACTCGGGGGCATACCTTCAACACAACGAAGCAACATGAACTTACAAATGCAAATAAGCATACACACAAATGAGCTTACAAATATATATAAAACATACACACAGCGGTGATATAAAAAGCACAAAAAAAAGAGACCCTTTAAAAAGGGGTTATAAGTAAAATATACAGTCAATCAGTCAATAGTTTCCACAACATTAATAAACAGTCAATCCTTTTTTTCAAATTGTAGGATTGGTATTTTGGTGCTTGCCAATTAGTGAGCTCAATTGTGACTAACTTCATTAATAAAAGTAACAATCGACTACTGTCTTAACCACAATTCTCCCACTGCCTGTTAAAGAAGTTGCAGTATTATTTCTCACCAGAAGATGGGGCTCTCTCCCGGCTCTCTGACAGTGTAGTAGTCCTTGTCCTGAGGCAGGACCTTGGTGAGCCCAAAGTCTCCTATCTTCACCCTCAGCTCACTCTCTACCAGGATGTTACGGGTGGCCAGGTCTCTGTGGATGTAGCGCTTGGTCGCCAGGTAGTCCATGCCCTGCAGGAGCACACAAGTAGAGTTCAGTGAGTTCCTGTGAAGTCATAAAAATGACAGTCCACAGTAACAAACACCAGTCTCCTGATGAGCAAGGGGCCGCCTGCATTCAATTTAATCAAGTAGTAGAAACAGAGTTTAACAACATTTTTGTCAGTTCTTCTCCATTGGTTTTAATGGAAAATTGCTCTTCGCTGCAAAAGTTTGCTGGACATCGCAGCAGTAAATGGGGAGGGCAGGACTTGAAAAAAGGTCAATCGTCTTTCTCAAGTATTTGCACAGTATTACAATGTACTGTGCTGTAACAGTCCTGTACCTTGCAGATCTGTGAGGCGTAGAGCAGGAGTTTCTTGTAGTCGAAGCGATCCTTGTTCTTGACGAGGTAGTCTCTCAGACTGCCGTAGGGGAGGTACTCCATGATCAGATGCAGGTTCCTCCGACCTAGGATATGGTTAGAATTGAATAAACAGCACAGCAGTCAGATGCATAGCACTACAACACTTTAGCTTGCACTCATTTCCAGTGATTGAAAGTTCTTGTTATGATGGTCATGTACCGTACAAAGCTGGGACATAGTAGCATGATTCATCTCAACAGTTGAATATTCAAGGAACAATGACCCGAGAGAAGATTGTGGTCATCACACTTTGAAAAACATACTGATCTCACCAGCGCTGTAGCACACTCCCTTGTACTTGACGATGTTATCATGCTGGAGGGACTTGAGGATCTCGATCTCCCGTTCAAAGTCTCGGAGGTGTTCGGCTGTGCTGTGCTGCAGCTTCTTGACTGCCACCACCTCCCCTGTGTTGTCGAGCAGAGGATCGTACCTACACATCTCCACACTGCCAAAGTTACCCTGAGAGAGAGAGAGAGAGAGAGAGAGAGAGAGAGACAGACAGACAGACAGACAGAAAGAGGGAGAAAGAGAGACAGTGTGAGTTATTCATCTCGGTTAACCCAGAACTTAACCCTTGTGTAGTCTTAAACATTCTGTACACTCCACTTGTCCAAAAGTTCAAAAATTACATGCCTTCACTAGACCCCTAAAATAAAGCAGCTTAATTGAATTTTAAACCCCAAATCTATTTAGCATGAAGAAAAAAACCTGTCATTCATCAAACTTTGTGAATATCTGGGTTTTCCCTCTTCACAATGCAGAAAGTAGAAGAAATGTGCAGAAAGTAGTTTTGAATGCATTTTATTGAAGGGAAAAAGTATTTTTTGGCAACATAGTGATATATTCTTATATACTGTACAATGAGGAATTCAACTACAAAATACTATTCTTCTCCCATTTTTTGAACCATTGTCCACACCCACAAGGTGCATAAACAACAATAAGAAAATAAGATAATAGATACAAAACAAAAACGTGAAGAACATAAATCAATCAACTTTAATTAGCACATGCAGGACAGTATGCAAGTGTGTGTGCATGGACTTTGCAGATATATTTCTCACATGTGCAGCACATAGTATTTGTTTTACAGTCCTTCTTTGGGGGCTGAATTGGCATCTCCTCCACTTGCCTGCCCCAGCTGCAGCCTCAGGTTGATCAGGACCAGATTCAGCCCCCTGAACAGCTTTCACAAGCGCTGCTGTGCGAGGGAGGCGCTCTTTTCTTTGAATGTGTGTGGTTACAAGTGCCTTTCCCAGCTGCTCCAGGAACACCCTCCTCTTGTTCCGCTTATCAGGCATCCAGGTAGGGTTGATCTTGTTCCCATATCACAAAGACATTGTACGATGACACATCAATGACGTTATAGAAGATGACCAGGGGCCAGCGGGCAGTCATCCTCCTGCAGCTGTAAATTCCAATCACCTTGTCCAGGTTGTCCACACCTCCTTTGTGGTTGTAGTTCCGGATGATGGCTGGCTTCCTGTCCTCACGATCACTGATCTCAGCCGTTTTGTGCAGTGTGCTCAAGAGGACCACATTCTTGTTCCTCTTTGGGAGGTAAGAAACTAGAGTGGCGGTGGAGGTGAAGGCAAACTTTGATGAGAAGGCCTCTCTCCCCCTTGTTGCGAGGAGTGCAGGAGGGAGCTCATCAGGCTTGTTCTTCTAACTGTGCCAACCATGGTGATCTTCCTCTTCAGGAGCTGCTGGCTGAGTTCATAAGAAGTAAAGAAATTGTCACATGTGACATTGTGCCCCCTCAGTCCATCTGTCACATCAAGCACAACCTGGTTCTTCTCCGGGCCTCCTCTGGTCCGCTTCCCTGTGTCATATAAATCAATGATATTACAGCAATACATAATAGAATTAACAGTGAAAATCACTTACATTAGAGAAATAAAAATTGAACCTCTGAATGGTACCAGTTGCTTATCCACTGTTACTTCAGGCCCAGGGTTGTAGACATATGGCAGACGCTCCACCCACTTCTCCCAGACCTCTCTTATTGCCGCCAGTTTGTCTCTCGCACGTCTTGCAGGTCTTAACTCACGGTGATCAAATCGTAGCCTTCTTGAGAAAGTGTGAAAGACTTTCAGTGGCATTGCGGCACGGAAAAAATCACCCTTCCACTCTCTGCATCCCAGAGACTACATGTAGCCTCGCCTCGGGACCTATACACACCCGCTAAGATTAGCAGCCCTATGTAGGCACGCAGGTCAAACTCATCCTTTCCCAGTTGTCTTGACACTTACAGAAACCCTCCAAATTTGTCATCTCCAGGAAGATTTTTCCAATGGCTGGTGTGATGCACATGTAGAATGTTGAGGCGATGTCCTGGGCATGGTCAACTGCATGTCTTGTGGGCCCTGGGGTCATCCTTATGACATGTTGTGTTGCCATCCTGCCCTGGTTGTCATGTGGTGACAAGGACCATGTTATTTAGCTGTTCTTTGACAAAAAAAACTGTCTCTTTCAGCTTGTGTGGATTTCTTCTTCATCTGAAGATTATGTATCTGCTCTGGGTTGTATTCTTCCGCATCTTCTTCTTCAGATACCTCCTCCTCTTCTAAATCACTGTTCTCCTGTTCCTCCTGGACATCTGAAAAAATCTGATCTATGACCTGTTGGGCACTGAAACGTGCCCTCATGGCTTCAGTTTTGTCTGAGTTCAATCAGTAGCACACAATCTCAATTTCTCATTGTGTGTGTGTGTGTGTGTGTGTGTGTGTGTGTCTGATTTTTGTGGTGTGTAATTGATGTTATAACTGCCGGGTCAAAAATGACCCTGAGACAATCTTTATACCCTGGTGGTGTACAGCTTTCATGGAAATATGAACAAAGACAATGTTTCACTTTTTTCTAATGTTGGGGTCAGTCTAGGAAAAGTCAACAAATTTCAAGTTGAAAAAATATAATTTAGGTGGTTCTCTCTGCTATTAAACATAGTGGCGGGTCACTTTTGACTCGTAGACAACACAAGGGTTAAGTCTTGTGTAATTGGTCAGATTTTCTGGGTCCATATTGGTTAAGAGAAGGATTGGGAACCAGAAGGAAGAAGCTCTACCCTCTCTCTTTGCAAGTTACGGGCAAGTCTATGGGCTCAAATGTCCCCTCCCCTTCCGAAATTCTAAAGTTGCTAACACTACAAAAGAGAGGAAAAACTACAAAAGAGGGAAAAAACTACAAAAGAGGGAAAAAACTACAAAAGAGGGAAAAAACTACAAAAGAGGGAAAAAACTACAACCACAGACGGTGCATAAACTAGCATAATGGAGAGAGAGAGAGAGAGAGAGAGAGAGAGAGAGAGAGAGAGAGAGAGAGAGAGAGAGAGAGAGAGAGAGAGAGAGAGAGAGAGAGAGAGAGAGAGAGAGAGAGAGAGAGAGAGAGAGAGAGAGAGAGAGAGAGAGAGAGAGAGAGAGAGAGAGAGAGAGAGAGAGAGAGAGAGAGAGAGAGAGAGAGAGAGAGAGAGAGAGAGAGAGAGAGAGAGAGAGAGAGAGAGAGAGAGAGAGAGAGAGAGAGAGAGAGAGAGAGAGAGAGAGAGAGAGAGAGAGAGAGAGAGAGAGAGAGAGAGAGAGAGAGAGAGAGAGAGAGAGAGAGAGAGAGAGAGAGAGAGAGAGAGAGAGAGAGAGAGAGAGAGAGAGAGAGAGAGAGAGTGTGTGTGTGTGTGTGTGTGTAGCTGCACGCATCTAACCTTCCCCAGCTGCTTGAGGAAGATGAGATGTCTCTCTTCAAACAGAGCGGGCTCCTGGTTCTCAAAAGTCCCTGGGAACCCAAACCCTCTGGTCCTGTTGGGCACCATGTCACTCTCCACCAGCAACTCATAGTCTGAAACAGGAGACAGGACGGAACACAATCAATCCACGAGACCTTCTGTAAATCAACTAAACAACAATAATAATATGCTACCCAAAATGACCCATTGCCTATATTCAGTATAAGTAGTCCACTCGAGAATCGAAACCACACCCCTAATGTTGCCAGCACCATGGTTCAACACGCTGAGCCATTGGAACATCATCAGGTTTTAGTAAAATGACTAGAATGACATCTTTGTCTGTCGGCAGAGCAGTAGAAAGATGAGGGCTACTGACCAGGAGTGAAGAGGCTGTTGAGGTCTCTGATGACAGCTCTGAAGGAAGGTCTGTTGGAGGGCTCATAGTCCATACAGCTGTTGATGAGATTGGCCAGCTCTGTCCACTTCGGAGCAGGCAGCTGGTGGCGGTCCTCATAGAACAGGCATTTCTACAGAGGGAGATAATAAAGATCAGAGCGAGTACACAATGTTGGCATTATATAGTATCCACGATGTCCCTTCTCCTTGCCCTCATAGAACAGGTATTTCTAGCAAGGAAAATACATTGTGCCAAAACATGTTGGTTTCAATAATAGATTTGATTCATTATACACATTTTCAGAAGACCACAAACTATGGCCCTCAAAACATAACACAACAGAGGAACGAAACCCTACACAGCTCAAACGCTTTTCATTTCCTGCCTTTTATTTGACTTCCTGCTTGTGAACTACCTTGATATTTGGGTGTAATTTACAGTGTGCTATACAAACAACGCTACAGAAACAGGAGATAGGCTCCTGTCCTATGGGCCATTCTGGCTCGGACATGACTTTCAAACTAAATGAACTATTTATTATTGCTGTGATTAATATGAATTGCCCAACAACAACACTTCCCCCAGTCTTTACCTTGGAGCAGTCCAGTGTGCTGAGTGGTTTGTCTCCTCCACTACAGATCTCCCACAGGGTTGTGCCGAAGGCCCACTTATCCGTGGCCAGAGTCAGGTGTCTAGGCACCTCTATACACTCTGGAGGCACCCAGGGGATACGCTCCACCAAGACTAGAGGTTATAAAGAAGAAGTATGAGTTTCCCTGTGACAATGGACTATACAGTAGTCAGCTTTAACCTACCGTTCTTCAGGTGAGGGTTGAGAGGGAGCGAGGAGTGGGTTGAGAATCAATCGGAGAGAGAAGAACTGTATAAGTTCAGGGATATTTATTTTTCTTTCGTTTTTATCATTGCCGCTGCAATAGCCACAGAAATAGCCGACATTACTTAAAGAAAAGCGCTTTGAAAAATGTCTGGAGTTTCTACCTTTGCATGCTTTCTGCATGGTTATACCCCTTTTTTGATATATTTCCTAGTATCTCCTCTTGGTGGAGGAGAGAGGAGGGGTGGCAAAGAGAGGAGTGTCCTCTAACAACGCAGTATTTGTTTCCTTTGAAATATTTCATACGTGGTGAATACCTTGCGTCAACACCGCCTGAGGAAGACTTGTTTGGTTCTAAATGCCCTGTAAATGCACTGTAAAGAACATGCATAAGTTCAGTAAAGTATCATTTCTTAGTAATAACTGATACAAGAGCTGGTGCCCACCATCTTTGGGCAGGACAGTGATGCTTATTCCAGGGTCACTCAGTTTGATGAAGGGAGGGTTCCCAGTCTTCTTGTCCTCCTCTCGGATCAACAGGACGTTCTTGGCACACACGTTTCCATGGATCAGGTTCTTATCCTCCTGTTACACACAGAATATGACAGACTGCAAATAAAAGTAATACCATTACGGTGCCACACACACACACACACTTGTATTTTATATGTTGCATTGGACAGAGAGGAGAGAGAAAGTGGGAAAGATAGAAGCGTGCATCACATACAGTAGACCAGGGTTTCCTAAACTCGGTCCTCGGGATCTTAAGGGGTGCACGTTTCGATTTTTTGCCCTAGCACTACACAGCTGATTGAAATAGTCAACTAATCATGAAGCTTCACAGTGGACTGTAGGTCAGATTCGAACCCATGTCAACTCTGGTATGGGTGTTGTAGGCAGCGGCACTGACTGCTAGACCACCCAGGTCACATAGCGGACACTGAGCCGAAGCGATTTACAGTGATTGCATACATTTAGTGTGTGTGTGAACCCTGGAGGTTCTTCTAGGAGATGAAGATTAGGGTCTTACTAGGTCATTGTTTGCACCTATGTGGTGTATGTGGCAATGAAACTTCTTAAATGTGTTACTGTATAACTGATTGGATTGGTCGTACCAGGTAATGCATAGCCCAGGCTAGCTGCTTGGCCACCTCTAGCTTCCAGGTGATGTTCACAGAGCTCTTATTCTTCTTCAGGTATGTATCCAGGGAGCCAAGCTTCACATACTCCTGAACCATCATGTCTGAAAAGCAACGGATTATAATTCAACAATCACAGCTGTACTACCGCAGCACAATACAGTGATACGTGCCAAATTGTACAAAAAGGGGACTTCAAACTGCCATAGAACTCCATGTTGCCGCGATGAGGGCAAGCCATTTCCAAGCTTCTAATGGTTAATAAGGACTGTTGGGTAAAAGCATCCAATCTCCATCTCTATCTACCCACAGGGATGCTGGCCCATGTTGACTCCAATGCTTCCCACAGTTGTGTCAAGTTGGTTGGATGGTGGACCATTAACACACACGGGAAACTGTTGATGGTGGAAAAACCTAGCAGCGTTAAACCTCTTGACTCAAACCGGTGCGCCTGGTACCTACTACCATACACCATTCAAAGGCCCATTCACCCTCTGAATTGCACACATACACAATCCACGTCTCAAATGTCTCAAGGCTTAAAACACCTTCTTTAACCTGTCTCCTCCCCTTCATCTATACTGATTGAAGTGGAGTTAACAAGTGACATCAATAAGGATATCGATTTCACCTGGTCGGTCGACGTCATGGAAAGAGCACGTGTTCTTAATGTTTTGTAGAGTCATGGCCAAAAGTTGAGAGAATGACACAAATATTAATTTTCAAAGTTTGCTGCCTCAATGTCTTTAGATATTTTTGTCAGATGTTACTATGGAATACTGAAGTATAATTACAAGCATTTCATAAGTGTCAAAGGCACTTTTATTGACAATTACATGAAGTTGATGCAGAGAGACAATATTTGCAGTGTTGACCCTCTTTTTCAAGACCTCTGCAATCCGCCCTGGTATGCAGTCAATTAACTTCTGGGCCACATCCTGACTTATGGCAGCCCATTCTTGCATAATCAATATTTGGAGTTTGTCAGAATTTGTGGGTTTTTGTTTGTCCACCCGCCTCTTGAGGATTGACCACAAGTTCTCAGTGGGATTAAAGTCTGGGGAGTTACCTGTTTTGTTCCCCGACCCACTTAGTTATCACTTTTGCCTTATGACAAGGTGCTCCATCATGCTGGAAAAGACATTGTTCGTCACCAAACTGTTCCTGGATGGTTGGGAGAAGTTGCTCTCGGAGGATGTGTTGGTACCATTCTTTATTGATGGCTGTGTTCTTAGGCAAAGTTGTGAGTGAGCCCACTCCCTTGACTGAGAAGCAACCCCACACATGAATGGTCTCAGGATGCTTTACTGATGGCATGACACAGGACTGATTGTAGCGCTCACCTTGTCTTCTCCGGACAAGCTTTTTTCCGGATGTCCCAAACAATCGGAAAGGGGATTCATCAAAGAAAATGACTTTACCCCAGTCCTCAGCAGTCCAATCTCTGTACCTTTTGCAGAATATCAGTCTGCCCCTGATGTTTTTCCTGGAGAGAAGTGGCTTCTTTGCTGCCCTTCTTGACACTAGGCCATCCTCCAAAAGTCTTCGCCTCGCTGTGCGTGCAGATGCACTCACACCTGCCTGCTGCCATTCCTGAGCAAGCTCTGTACTGGTGGTGCCCCGATCCCGCAGCTGAATCAACTTTAGGAGATGGTCCTGGTGCTTGCTGGACTTTCTTGGGCGCCCTGAAGCCTTCTTCACAACAATTGAACCGCTCTCCTTGAAGTTCTTGATGATCCGATAAATGGTTGATTTAGGTGCAATCTTACTGGCAGCAATATCCTTGCCTGTGAAGCCCTTTTTGTGCAAAGCAATGATGACAGCACGTGTTTCCTTGCAGGTAACCATGGTTGACAGAGGAAGAACAATGATTCCAAGCACCACCCTCCTTTTGAAGATTACAGTCTGTTATTCAAACTCAATCAGCATGACAGAGTGATCTCCAGCCTTGTCCTCGTCAACACTCACACCTGTGTTTTAACGAGAGGGTCACTGACATGATGTCAGCTGGTCCTTTTGTGGCAGCGCTTAAATGCAGTGGAAATGTTTTGGGGGGATTCAGTTCATTTGCATGGCAAAGAGGGACTTTGGAATTAATTGCAATTCATCTGATCACTCTTCATAACATTCTGGAGTATATGAAAATTGCCATCATACAAACTGAGGCAGCAGACTTTGTGAACATTTATATTTGTGTCATTCTCAAAACTTTTGGCCACGACTGTACACTCAGTTTATAGTGCCCTACAGACACTTATTGTACACCTTGTATATGTGGAAGGGTTTCTTATGCCACAGAATGTGGAAAAGGCCATCCTTTCTATCCTTAGGTTTTAAGTATTAATGTCACATGCCCAAGTACAGTGAAATGCCTTTCTTTCAAGCACTAAACCCAACAATGCAGTAATCAATAACAATGTAATACTAAAAATAACATAAGGTAGGTGTTCTTAATGGTTTGTACACACCGTGTATAGAGCAAGGCCTGCTTTATATGCTGTGCCAGCACTTGATGTATTAGCTGCCTGCTCCAGTCATTACATCATAGGATTAACCCAGGGCATCAGTCTATTCAGTAGTCACAGGTCACAGCTACTGTAAGCCTTTTAGTCCAGGCAGACAGTGTGGTGACCAATGCTGGCCCTGATGCTAACCCACAGTGAACACGGACCATGTGGCCAGGGTCATGTTCATTAGGCACCAAATGGAAGAAAACTGAAAAAAAGGGAGGGACTACCTGGACTTGTCCAATAAAAAAAACACCTTTTCGTGTTCTGTTACGTGCCTTAATGAACATGACCCCGTTGTGTTCAATCCTGCCTCAGCAGGACTCCATTAGAAAAACACCCTTATCCCATCATAATAGACACCTTCACTGATCCTCAGACAGATGACACTGACTGCAGAGACAGACATAGGTCAACAGTGTTGTAGAGAGGGCAGGGAAGTAGGGAGAGTTCAGGGGCTATGGTTGGGAGGGAGAGGTAGGCTATCAGAGGAAATGGCGGGAGGAACAGAATGTCTGAATTGTGGGATGTCACTTACTTTCCTCCCCGCAGACACACACGCCATAGTTGAGGAGCATGTGCTTATGGGACAGCTGGCTCATCATACTGGCGGCTTCAAAGAACGACTGGTGAGAGACACAATTGAAAATGCAAACATAGCAAATTAACAAATTCCATTTGCAAAACAAAATTTTCCGGTCCCTTTCAACAGTGGTAGGAAAAGTACACAATTGTCATACTTGAGTAAAGGTAAAGATTCCTTAATAGAAAATGACTCAAGTAAAAGTCGGCCAGTAAAATACTACTTGAGTAAAAGTCTAAAAGTATTTGGTTTGAAATATATCAAAAGTAAATGGAATTGCTCAAATATACTTAAGTACCAAAAGAAAAATTCAAAATAATTTTCTTTTTTTCTTTAGCCAGGGCCACACTCAGACATAATTTGCTAAATGAAGCATGTGTGTGTTAGTGAGTCCATCAGATCAGAGGCAGTGGGGATGACCTGGGATGTTCTCTTGATAAGTGTGTAAATTGGACAATTTTCCTGTCCAAGTGTAACGAGTACTTTTGCGTGTCGGGGAAAATGAACTGAGTAAAAAGTCCTTTATTTTCTTTAGGAATGTAATGAAGTAAAAGTAGGCAAAAATATTATTAGTAAAGTACAGATACCAAAAAACTACGTACAGTTGAAGTCGGAAGTTTACATACACCTTAGCCAAATACATTTAAACTCAGTTTTTCACAATTCCTGACATTTAATCCTAACTTCCTGTCTCAGGCCTCCCGGGTGGCGCAGTGGTTAAGGGCGCTGTACTGCAGCGCCAGCTGTGCCATCAGAGTCCCTGGGTTCGTGCCCAGGCTCTGTCATTACCGGCCGCGACCGGGAGGTCCGTGGGGCGACACACAATTGGCCTAGCGTCGCCCGGGTTAGGGAGGGCTTGGTCGGTAGGGGTGTCCTTGTCTCATCGCGCATCAGCGACTCCTGTGGCGGGCCGGGCGCAGTGTGCGCTAACCAAGGTGGCCAGGTGCACGGTGTTTCCTCCGACACATTGGTGCGGCTGGCTTCCGGGTTGGATGCGCGCTGTGTTAAGAAGCAGTGCGGCTTGGTTGGGTTGTGTATCGGAGGACGCATGACTTTCAACCTTCGTCTCTCCCGAACCCGTACGGGAGTTGTAGCGATGAGACAAGATAGTAGCTACTACAATAATTGGATACCACGAAATTCAACAACAACAAAAAATATAAATAAAAAATCCCCGTCTTAGGTCAGTTAGGATCACCACTTTATTTTAAGAATGTGAAATGTCAGAATAATAGTAGAGAGAATGATTTGTTTCAGCTTTTATTTATTTCATCACATTTATTTCATTCCAAACAATTGTTGGAAAAATGACGTGTGTCATGCACAAAGTAGATGTCCTAACCGACTTGCCAAAACTATAGATTGTTGTTAACAAAAAATTTGTGGAATTGTTGAAAAACGAGTTTTAAATGACTCCAACCTAAGTGTATGTAAACTTCCGACTTCAACTGTAAGTAGTACTTTAAAGTATTTTTTACTTCAGTACTTTACACCACTGCTTTCAAAAATGGATGCAGACTTGTATTCAAGTCAAATCAAGACTAGCTCCTGAACATTACAGCTCTCTTAGGGTCATATCCTAACTTGGATTTGGATTGAAAGAGTTTTCACTTTTTCATGCATTGATTTCAATCAAAGACTAAGTTAAGATGAATCTCTTACTGATGTGAGAGTCATTTTCTTAACTAACCTCGGAGTAGTTGCGATGGGCCTTGTCCAGGATCTTGACAATGACATCCATCTGGTGAATCTCTCCATAGTCCCCAAGCTCCTTCCTCACGCCACAGAAGATCTTAGTGAATGTTCCCTGACCCAGACTATCTTTCTGTAACACACAGGGAACACAATCAATTCCCTGGTGGATAAGTGGCAGGTCTGTTACTACCCCCAACCTACACAATAATCGCCTCTTCAGAAGTATTTTTTGTACGTGTGTGTGTGTTTGTACAGAACCCAGTGGCCTCTGCTCTCAACCTAATTGACCAGAGCGATTCATTTTTAGTAATGAGTGAGGAGGAATACGGATAGGTAGAAAAATAGTGTTTGAGAGAGGTATCTTACGATGACAAGGTCCTCCTTGCGTATCTTGTGGAACACCATCTGGCTAATGTGTCTGTGGAGGGAGGGGGAGAGCGGTACCTCAGCACCCTGGTTACCCCTGCAGACCAACAGGTTAGACTTGTCTGCAGAAAGATGGGACAGAGATGAAGATGTAGAGTTAGGGGTATATAAAGAGATTGTCTTTGTCTCCCCCGTAACTCCTTAAGTAACCTGTGAATATAGTGTAGAACGCAACTAGTGGGTTACATACATTTTGTTATTGTATGTGAGTCAAGACCGGGAGGGGGACAAGAGGTCAGAGACCGAGCCAAGACCAGAAAAATGCAAGTCCAATTCAAGACTAAATGTCACCAGTCACATTTTGACTTAATGGGTGGGACCGTTTTTACAAAAACGTATGGAAACAGGTCACTGCGCAACAGCGAACAGTAGTTTTCCCACAGTCTAGCTAGCTTTTGTTGTTGGCTAGTTTGCAGCGGTTGCAGCAGGTATCAAAGACGATGTTGTTGCTAATTTGTTAGCTTCTTCCTTTCAAGAATAACTTTGAACAAGAAGTTCCAAATTATCATCATCTGGTGAGCGGAACTGTGTTTTGTATTGCAGCGCTTGCTGTTAGCCATCTCTTTGAAAATAACTTCTGTGCCTTAACCATTGTTGCATTCAAAGTGGAACCGACAGCATTTTAGCAACATGAAATCTTATTAGAATCGGTTCATATAAATCGCACTTTAGAAAGTATTCAGTATTTAGGGTCGTTGCCCTGATGGAAGGTGAACCTTCTCCCCAGTCCGAGGTCCTGAGTGCTCTGGAGTAGGTTTTCATCAAGGATCTCTCTGTACTTTGCTGCATTCATCCTTTCCTCGATCCGTGTGTCACGTCTCCTTTTGAAGGATAGTGCATTATTTGTTTATTAAACTCCTGTGAGAATATAGATCGAGAGTCAAGTGTGGCTGGAGAGCGAGCCCAAACGTTTCCCCAAATTGCTAACATTGGTCAATGAAATCAAGTAGGACAGTTTATGTTATTGTTATAAACACAAAAACACAGCTATGACCCATTGTTGCTCCTTATCCCCTGACCTCTCACCTTTGTCCTTTGGCGGGCAGCACTTGGTGAACTTGAAGATGTATCCGTCAGAGCGCAGCGCCTCCTTCTGGTAGCAGTGGAGCAGCTCCCTTAGAGAGCTGAAGCTCTTCTTAGCCCCAGAGAGGACGTACTCTCCCTGGTCTGTCTTCACTATCTGGCAGTGCTTAAACTCCACCAGGCTGTCACTCTGCTTCAGAGAAGAGAGGGGGAACAGGTTAAAGACAGATACACACAGAGACAGACATACACTTTTGACAGTAAGGTTATATAATGTACACATGAGGAGAAAGGCTACCATAAGTCTGTTCTGGACTAAACATGAATAGTTTTAGTTTTAAAGTTAGAGCAGTTGGTCAGGGGACTCTGGGGCCACTCAATCCATCAGGTCACACAGCACCAGTATCATGCATTGTACTCACCCCCACTACAAAGGTCAGGAAGTATTTGTTGTAGTCCTTAGGGCTGCTGCGGAGGATGTACAGACCCTTATGATTCCCAGACCGTCGCAGCTTACTGGTCGCAAACTCCACCCTGAGGACAGAGATGGAGAGGACAGATGGGTTCAGTCATGGTTGAGTGTGAGCGTGAGCGTACGCACACACACTTGACTTACGAAACCGGGCCGTGACAGTAGCTCTGAATGGCCTCCAGCAGCTTAGGGGGCGCCGTCTCTTTACACAGGTAGTGGTGGGAGTCTGCTATGAGCCGGTAGTAGCCATCCACCAAGGACACAAAGGACAGAGCCTCGGACAGGGAACGGAACTCCAGCTCCTGTGTAGTAGGGGAGAGAGAGAGAGAGCGAGAGCGAGAGAGAGGAGAGAGACAGTTTAAAGAAGATGGAGGAAAAGAGAGGGTTGGGTCAGTACTCTGACATGCTTTTCTACGGAAAAGGCCTCGTTGTTCCTTTGTGCCAGATATGAACCAGCAACCTGACAAGGCCGACGTAATTAATCTGGTCAACACTAGGGCTGTTTGTGGTAACCGTATTTACCACCACACTGGGTAGCTGCAGGAACAGGTTTGGAGAGCCCGTGGCATACAACGTTTGGGCGAAATATCAACTGTCCCGCAACGTGAGGCTTCATGCTCCTCGAACAGTGGTTGATGTGTGGAGTGAAATAACTGGAGTAGCCTACCCAGCATGACTGAAAAAAATACAAATAAACTTCTTTTTTTTTTTTAACTGTGGAAAAGCAGCCTCCATTCACTGTCTCAGTATGTGTAGACCATGTATCTGATGCTGTCTGGACAAAAGGAGTATAGCATGTCATACTTTTTTCTGTCCAGACAGCTTCCGACACATGGGCTACATATAGTAAGAGAGGGGCTCTGTTTCGCTCGCTAGTTTCAGCAGAGAGGAAGAGGCGAAGCGAGAGGGTTCCCTCTTGCAAAAATCTTCCCTGAATAAGCCCAATGCGTTTCTATGGGCATACTGTAATATGCACACCTAAGATTGTCGCCTGCACTCCTGCCTTTGGGACGACGACTCACATTGCTAGGGTGGAGACATGCGTATTTCATCATTATATACAGATCTCTGGTTTCAGCCACTTTCGAATTAGAAAGGGAAGTTGGCGGGTGCATAGTGCACTGTTCAGATGCGGACTTCCCCTAAAGTAAATTGACGTATTCTATAATTACTCCTGTCTAAATAAAATCATTCCAAATACTTTATCAGAGAGCTTGACTTAGCCACAGAGGATCATAATCTTCTTTGAAACAAAATAGCTGTGGGTTGTTTTAAAAATCACAAGCTCATAGGCCTATGCCTATTTTGGAAGCTCACAATTTGGGCAGCGCATGTGGCAATAGGCCTAGCTGATTATTGTGTTTGCGGCTGTCAGTGAAAAGCATCTAAAATGTGTTTAGATAATGTGTCTTGAGTATAATTTTTTAAAAATTAGACAAATATATGGCCTTCCCTCTCCAGAATGCAAGCACTCGGCTCTCCAGAATATGCTTCGCTCTCTCCCGCCTATTCTTGCACATTCATTGTTTCATTGTGTGAATTGTTTTCCCTTTGATTGTTTATTCAAGGCTGTTGGGTTGACGGTTTCATTAATCGCAATAATTAATCGATATTAAATAAAGAGATGATTGTTTGAAGAAATGACGTCTCTCTCAGTACTGAATTTCCAAGACACCCGTAGGCCTAGTAAATTTCCCCGTTAATCCCCGTCATTTGGTTACATTCATTTATGTTATTGCATGTACTACAGTAATTTACCGTTCTCATTCCCAGAGAGGAAACGTTGAATGCAGAGTTCACCACCTGCTACACTTGTGAGAAACAAGTTTTGGTTAATTTCATAACCATCATTTTTTTCATTGCCTTTTGTTTGGAGTGCCCCATGTGAGCAATGAGCATGTGTGTGGTTTCTCTGCGCCTGAGCACGCCAACCTGCTCAGTTGATACATAGTTGCACTTCACTAGCGATAGCTCAAGACAGGTCAGAATGAAAGGGAGGCAAACAGGAGGAGTAGAAAGATTCATGTGATTGAAAGAATCTAGATTTTAATCTGGAGATTTCCTGTTTTTATTTGTCAGCTTTAGGCCGATGTATTTGACTTAGTTGACGACGGAAGTTATAGGCCTACTGCTGCATTGTAGGCTCTCTTGAGTTTCACGCCCTAATTCCTTTAGCCGCGTATCAATGTGTCCATATGGCAAAGACTGATTGCTCCTGCATTAGTTGAATTTGAACTTTTAGATTTATATCATTTTAATTCAGATTATGATTAACCACGTGACAATAATGTTGAGAAACAATGATATTATTGAAATGAAATTGTTCCACGGAAATGTTTCCACTAATTATGACTGGCACACAGATACAGTAGGTAGAAATGTTAGGAGAAATTGTAAGCTTTCCTAAACTTGAAACTCACGCGCTGCTTATGGTCTTCATTATGACACCCAATAACAAAATTAACACACACAAAAGGTCCCGTGGGGGAAAAAAAAAAAAGAGTCCCTCTTATAGAATCAAATGCCGCCCAAATGATTTGTTCTGGTGCAGGCCCTGGAAAAGTCCGACGGGCGAAAATATGATCACTTGATGATCACAGCGTGTGCAGCCTGAGACAAAGAACAGAGCGCAACTTGTTTTGGCTACTTTCTCAAACGCATCAATAGCCTATAGTTGCACTATGCAGCCCATTTACGTTCTGATTTGTAAGACATTCTAAGACTTGTAAACATTCACAACTAAAGTCGATAGCCTATAGGACCGGTTTCAAATGATCACTTTTATGCTCAACATAGCCGCTTCGGAATGGGAAAAATATCCTTCACATTTTATCTCGCCAACCTCAATTCTATTCTTCTTACTATACAATCATAGATTTGGCACGGGACATAAGCATATCATGTCTGCTAAATGAACAAGCCTACAGCCTATGAGATGGCGCATAGCAAGATAACATACAGTAGGCCAACTCATATCCTGTTCTTCTGAAACACATTTTCTTTATATTACGTTATACGTTATTACGTTATATTATATTATTTATTGTGATGGTATATATTACATTGATTTATTAGAAAGTTTTCAATATGTAAATGTTCCAAGTGCGCAGATGAGCAGCTTGTATGCATGGAGGCCTGGAGATGCTGAATGTGTTTGTTAGTTAACGGTAAATTACCGTAAATTACCGTAAGATGATAACTGGCTGACAAAATGTAATGACCACCACAGTCCTAGTCAACACCCACAAGGCTGTGTGGCTCAACGGTATTCCAGGGCACAGCTGGAAGGGATATTCACGGTCATTTTCAACCTCTCCTTGTGCCAGTCTGTAATCCCCATGTTTCAAGATGACCACCATCATTCCTGGTCCCAAGAACTCTTAAGGCTTCATGCCACAATGACTACCGCCCTGCAGAACTCACATCTGTAATCATGAAGTGCTTAAAGAGGCTGATTATGGCACACATCAACACCCTCATCCCAGACACCCTAGAGCCACTCCAATTTGCAACCCCCCCGCAACGGATCAATAGACGACACAATCTCAATTGCACTTCACACGGCCCTAACCCACCTAGAAAAGAGGAACACCTATGTGAGAACGCTGTTCATTAACCACAGCTCAGCGATGAACATTATTGTCCCTTCCAAGCTCGCCACCAAGCTTAGGACACCGGAACACCTCCCTCTGCAACTGGATCCTGGACTTCCTGGCGGGCAGATCCCAGGTGGTGAGGGTAGGCAACGTTACCTCCGCCACGCTGACCCAAGAAACTCTTCCACACATACAAGGTGTACAAGTGGCTGTAGGGTAATAAACAGCAAAAAACGTCCTCTCACTGTCAACTGCGTTTATTTTAAGCAAACTTAACACGTGTAAATATGTGTGTGAACATAACAAGATTCAACAACTGAGACAAACTGATCAAGTTCCACAGACATGTGACTAAGAGAGATGGAACAATGTGTCCCTGAACAAAACCAAAAGTAACAGTCATTGCAGCTGGTGTCCACACCAGATACTAAGTACTGCAGTGCATCTCCTCCTCATGGACTGCACCAGATTTGCCGGTTCTTGCTGTGAGATGTTACCCCACTCTTCCACCAAGGAATGGCCCTAGCCCTCACCCTCTGATCCAACAGGTCCCAGAGGTGCTCAATGGGATTGATATCTGGGCTCTTCGCTGGCCATGGCAGAACACTGACATTCCTGTCTTGCAGGAAATCACGCACAGAACGAGCAGTATGGCTGGTGGCATTGTCATGCTGCAGGGTCATGTCAGGATGAGCCTGCAGGAAGGGTACCACATGAGGAAGGAGGATGTCTTCCCTGTAATGCACAGCGTTGAGATTTCCTGCAATGACAACAAGCTCAGTCCGATGATGCTGTGACACGCCACCCCAGACCATGACGAACCCTCCACCTCCAAATCGATCCTGCTCCAGAGTACAGGCCTCGGTGTAACGCTCATTCCTTCAACGATAAATGCGAATCCGACCATCACCCCTGGTGAGACAAGACAGTGACTCGTCAGTGAAGAGCACTTTTTGCCAGTCCTGTCTGGTCCAGCGACGGTGGATTTGTTCCCGTAGGCGACGTTGTTGCCGGTGATGTAAGGCAGGTCCTCACCAGACAACAGGCCTACAAGCCCTCAGTCCAGCTTCTCTTAGCCTATTGCGGACAGTCTGAACACTGATGGGGGGATTGTGCTTTCCTGGTGTAACTCGGGCAGTTGTTGTTGCCATCCTGTACCTGACCAGCAGGTGTGATGTTCGGATGTACCGATCCTGTGCAGGTGTTGTTACACGTGGTCTGCCACTGCGAGGACGATCAGCTGTCCTGTCTCTCTGTAGCACTGTCTAAGGGGTCTCACAGTACGGGCATTGCAATTTATTGCTCTGGCCACATCTGCAGTCCTCATGCCACCTTGCAGCATGCCTAAGGCACATTCACGCAGATGAGCAGGGACCCTGGGCACCTTTCTCTTTAGTGTCCTAAGTTTTCATAACTGTGACCTTAATTGCCTACTGTCTATAAGCTGTTAGTGTCTTAACGACCGTTCCACAGGTGCATGTTCATTAATTGTTCATAACAAACATGGGAAACAGTGTTTAAACCCTTTACAATGAAGATCTGTGAAGTTATTTTGATTTTTACAAATGATATTTTAAGGACAGGGTCCTGAAAAAGGGACATATCTTTTTTAGCTGAGTTTATAAACAGTGTACAAATCTTTCCATGACATAGACCGACCAGATAAATTCAGGTGAAAGCTATGATCTATTATTGATGTCACTTGTTAAATCCACTTCAAATCAGTGTAGATGAAAGGGAGGGGACAGATTAGAGAAGGCTTGTTAAGCCTCGAGTTAACTGAGACATGGATTGTGTATTAGTGCCATTTAGAGGGTGAATGGAAAAGACAAAAGATTAAAGTGCCTTTGAACGGGGTAGGGTAGTAGGTGCCAGGCACACCAGTTTGTGTCAAGGACTGCAACACTGCTGGGTTTTTCCACATACAACAGTTTCCCGTGTGCATCAAGAATGGTCCGACGGACATCCTGCCAACTTGACAACGATGGGAATCATTTGAGTCAACATGGGCCATCATCCCTGTGGAATGCTTTCAACACCTTGTAGAGTCCATGCCCCAACGAATTGAGGATGTTCTGAGGGCAAAGGGGGGGTTTTCAACTTAATATTAGGAAGGTGTTCATAATGTTTTGTACACTCAGTGTATATCGGGAATAGGGTCATTATCATTTCAGATAAAGCAGGTGTTCTTGTCCCTCTATGAGTTAGGTTAGCAGGGTGGTCGTACCAGAGTCTGATGGTCCTGTCTGTTGATGGTGACGATACGACTCTCGATAGCACCGCCCTTGTTGGCCTGCTTAATGCTGATGTCTATAACCTCGGGGAAATCACAGTACGTCTGGAAACCCTGAGAGACACCGGTAGAGAGAAAGAGATAGTGAGCGAGAAAGAGAAGTCACATACAGTAGCAGCAATCCTGAATGCACAACATTCAAACGCCCTTCCGCTTACTCTCTATGAAACTATCAAATGATTGCATGAGACAATTGAAACACATAACTAATCATAGCCATTTTGTGGTCGTTTCAGCACGGCATATGCCGTTTCCAAGAAGAGAAGAATAGAAAGAAAGGACAATAAGAGGACAAGAAACAAGAAGAGAAAGAAGAGAATGCTACTTCTCCCTACCTTTTCTATCTCCATATCCTTCCCCTGGGACCACTGAATTCCATTGTTACCCGTGACGACGATGGTGACCTCTCCAGCCGAGGACTCTGTGACCCGGAAGCACTCGGAGTAGAGGGCTGGCTGCAGCATCTCCAGATTTGCCAGGTATTTGAGCTTGAGATCGCGAGCGGTGGCATTACACTGGCAGAACTGCTGGATGAACTTCTTGAAGCGATGGCGGATTCTCTTCCGGGTCACAAAGTGGTACTCCTGAATACGGGCACGTATGTCCTTGGGCAGGAATGACTTATAGCTGTGGGGGGGGGGAGACAGAATGGGATTGGTTTAGTTACAATTGGGTGCATTAAATACTAGTATCAATAGCAGCCAAGAGATGAATTATGTGATACAATATCATGTTTTAAGAAAGGACATTTTTCAAAATGTGAAAATTAGCAACTAACATAAAATAATATATATTCTAAATACATGGGCTGGGTTGGATTGGAGGGAGGTGTGGTGTGATGGAGTGAGAAAAGGAGGCCCGGGTGAGTACAGACACCGTGTATCAGGAAATATTTAATGACATGGGTTTATTATGTTCTGTAAAGGATGTCATGAACACGTTTTCAATACTGATAATCTCACACACACTAAGAGTTTATATGTTCATTGATTTGCATGACCAGTGCCTTCCGAAAATATTCATACTTTACTTATTCCACATTTTGTTGTGTTAAAGCCTGAATTTGAAATTGATTTAATATATTTTTTTTTTTATCTCACCCATCTACACACAATACCCCATAACGACAAAGTGAAAACATGTTTTTAGAAGTATTTGCACATTTATTGAAAATGAAATACAGAACTCTCACATTTTCATAAATATTCACAACCTTGAGTCAATGTTAGAATCACCTTTGGTAGTGATTACAGCTGTGAGTCTTTCTGGGTAAGTCTCTAAGAGCTTTGCACACCTGGATTGTGCAATATTTGTTCCACTATTATTTTTGTAATTCTTCAAGCTTTGTCAAGTTGGTTGTTGATCATTGCTTGACAGTCTTGCCATAGATTTTCAAGACGATTTAAGTCAAAACTGTAACTAGGCCACTCAGGAGGTAATCTTGATAAGCAACTCCAGTGTATATTTGGCCTTGTGTTTTAGGTTACTGTCCTGCTGAAAGGCCAGTTCATGTATCTCCTAATTTCTGTTGGAAAGCAGACAACCAGGTTTTCCTCTAGGATTTTGCCTGCGCCTAGCTCTACTCCATTTATTTTTCATCAACAAAAAAATCCCAATCCTTACCGATGAAAAGCATACCCATAACATGATGCAGCCACCATCATGCTTGAAAATATGAAGAGTGGTACTCCGTGATATGTTGTTGGATTTGCCCAAAACATAATGCTTTTTTATTTAGGACATACATTTGGTAAAAAGCTTTTCATATGTAATTAATTTGAAAATGAATAGAAAAATCTAAAAACATAATTCCGCTGGGTCATGTGCTGAATGCATGGACAGCACGGTTAGTCTTCTAAAAAGTGACATTTGGAAAAATACCTCTTGAATTTTGAGTTTTTGACAAAGTGTCACAGAAACTGCAGAATATGCTCTTTCAGATACTACGTAGAAATCAAAATGTTTTACCTGCATGTGACCGAAGAAGGATTTGATAAAGCAATGCTCCTTTCCCTGCATCTGTCAATTACAAGATGCGCCCATCTCTTCATGTACAATTTGAGTACCGATAGGCCTAATATTGTCACTCATCAGATTATTGTCAATTTAATCTGGTCTATAGGCTAACTCTTATTACGTGTGAAATTCGTTTTGGTATAGTTTCGATGGGCCAGCTGTGCAGGCTGACTGGCATTGTTGGTTTCCCGCTCATCAACTTGGATCGAGTCAAGGATATGTTTTGCGTTATTCTAAAGGCCTACTGCAACACACAGCATGTTTTCATTTCCTGTACAATACATTTGATTAGTAATAGAGTCCTAGTAAATCAAACAGTACCATAACAGCTAATTTTTACAAAGTAAAACGTAAATGAGAATGTATCAACCTGCAAGGTGCGTGGTCAAATTATTAACATAAGCCAACACTGATAAATAGGCATAACAAACTCCTCGTTACACCACTATTGCTCTGAATTAAATCAACCTCTTCATCCTCATCATTCAGTTAGGCCTCATTTAAATTTGATTGTGAAGTAACTTGCATAATTATTGCCCATTCATTCATTTGTCATTCATTCAGTGAGAGAGAAAGAGAGGCGCATTAGCGCCTGGCTAGGTACCAACGTCCTACAGCACATTGTCTTGGCGGAATGAATTGGGAATAAGTGTGAGAAAAAATTTACGGGTAAATTAATGGGTAAAAAGGTTCTATATACTTTTCTGTTTGTGATTTAAAAATTCTGACAAGTGAGCAGTGTAAAATACAAACATTTAGGAAAAGTCAGGCGAGGAACAGGACATGGCGTTTTTTTTTTGGGGGGGGGGGTTATTTTAATATACAGTACAAAATCAAACGTCAGTGGCCGTTGGCCTATGGTGGTTCTAGCGTTAAGAGAATAAAATGCAAATGTTTGAAATGAGCATTTATATTGTTTAGGAACAAAACTCAAAGATATCATTTCGGATCCGGTTGGTATTTCACCTATTTTCACACAGATCTGAGGTATGTGGCCACCGGGCGAGATCCAACCTGGGATCCAAGGGGTTAACTACAAAATGTTGGTCAGATCTCAGGTAATTGGGTAGATCCGAAGACCTCTAGAAGAGAGAGAGCGCCGTCATTATACCATATGTCATATGCCAAAACGTGCAAGTTATATTTAACCCTAACAGTGATGTGTTCACCCAGTTCATTCCTCTCTTACAGCAACACCTCAGGGGAAGAGTTGCAGGGGAGAGGGGTGCAACTGAATAAGCCAATTGGAAGCTAGGGATTTAGGGATGATTAGGTGGCCAGGAAGGAAATACAAATGTCAGGTTAATATTTTAGCCAGGACACAGGGTTAACATCCCTATATCTTTAGTGACCACAGCGGAGGCTATGCATTCCACCTGGTTTGACCGTTGTGAACGCCGCTTTGTTTACCAAACGATTCCCAATACATTTTTAATTTGCTTTGAGGTTCAATATGCTCCATCTTCCTCCGGTGTACTCGCCTGGTGTCGTTGAAGATGTCCACAGGAGCCTGGCTGCTCTCCTTAGCCATCCTCATCATATCCAACACAGCCATGCCAAGACACTCCTCCTGGGCCTCATGGTTTACTGGGATACTGACCCAGCCATCCACAAAGTCACTACGCCACTGAGGGAGGGAGGTACAAGCCAGAAAGGAAGAAGTGGCAGAGGAAGTAAATAGGCAGGGAGATACAGGGTACAGGTGGCATAAGGTGAAAACAGAAAATGGAAAAAGGGGAGAAGAGAAAGAAAAAAAAGGGGGAGAGGGATAGATAACGTTTACATGACATGAGAGATGAGAAACGGCAGACAGACCATCTGATTAGGCACAACGCAGTTGTTCAAGCCTCAAATCTGTAGTTATACAGCCCTATCAGTGTCATGCCTCTCTCTGTCCCCATGGGCCCTCACGGTTATTAAAACCCTGGCCAGTACAGTTTCACTTTCTAAATTCTCCGTGGATAACATCAACTAAAACCACAGACACCGGCCTCGACTAGATAACTAATGCACTAACCAGACAGAACATCTTGAGGAACATCACCCAACTTTCGAAGATACGTGGAAACCAGGTACCTCAGTTCTCAGAATGTGTACTAAAGAGTCAACACCCCTTTCCTTACAGCAACCCAGGGCCTAACTTGTCCTAAACTACTGTCGGAAAGTGACTAATTGACTTGAGCATGTTTTAGTATGTTTATAATCATATAAGCATCCTAGCAATAGTGAATAACATGTTATGGGTTTGATAGATGCCCCTGTGAGACAGGAGTCAAATGGTAGAGATAATAGATTGCGAACACCTGCCCTGTGACACTGTCTTATAGCTTAACTGTGTTATATCATATTCACTCATTATGATTTGCATCATGGTATCCATGAATACATTGCTTTTTCTCAAATAGCCCTCTGTGTATGAGAGGATAATTAAGAATGGACTGCGGCAAGGTGCAGTATACTCCCTACTGATAAGAAGACCGGGAGACTCGTGGAAGAGTACCAAAGGTTCTGGACTCGGGCTGGGATGACAACACCACCTGCCTAACCAGAGATTCATTGTACCTCCTAAACTCAGGAGGGGGAGGGCTTGTCCGGGAAAACAGAGGTGATAAATATATGTTCTGAGATTCTGTAACTTGTCTTTTGCAGCTGTATGACCCAGTGTGGTTTAATTAAATGTAGCTTTCTTTGGAGTCCGACAGGAATTTGTCCCAGAAACTTAGAACCTAACAATTGGCGTTGTCGGTAGGATTCACCACGATTTACAGTTGGACGAGTCTGAATCAGTGGAACAGGAGACGGCACACAAAAACGAGGTTGGCAAAGTTCCTAGAACCATTCCACTCATTCTGACATCTTGGGGGGTCGGTCGTAGGCAGAATATGAATTTTGGGAAATGGACTTCGAAAGCCTGGATTTATTCATTAGTCCCACTGTCTTGACGTGGATGATTGTCATTTTTTTTAGGTTTGTGGCCTAGATTACTATTTTCATTTGAGCATCCCCTACTGGATCACTATGTCATTTGAAGTCTGAGGCTTAGATCAGGGGTTCCCAAACTTTTTCACTCGGGGCCCCGCTTCCAGCATTGGGGAACACCCCCTCCCCACAAGCCACATCTATTTCTATTGAGACAAGCTCTGTTCATGATACACAACTGTTCACACCCTTCTTGTTGGTGGAGAGAATTTTGCAGGTTTAAAGCTCATTTCCTGCAATTCTACACATTTTGCCATGGGGGGTAAAGAGAGTTTTACAGTTTTAAAGCACATTTTATTGCAATTCTATACATGTCTTGTGTATTCATGTGAATACATTACAACAATATTTATGGGCTAAAAAAACTAAGTAAAAAATGTTAGCTGACTTGGGCTAAATGATCTGGACATTTCTGACAATATAGCTCTGTAAGGTATGCCATTGACTAACATGACAAGAGGAACTGATGAAGCACTACCCAATTTCAAAATTGCACCTTGTGCGTTCTACTATTACAGCTTTCAAGAGTACGTTTAAAACCGGACTGAGTCCCCCCTGCCGACCCCCCCGGCCTAGACGACTATTTATATATGTTTTCCCTAGTGGATGATTGGCATTTTTGCAGTTTGTGGCAGAGATGACTATTTACATTTTTTGCCCTACTGGATGATTGCCATTTTTGAGGTTTGTGGCCTAGATGAAACATTTTTTTTTAGTTCCTTGCCCAGATGACTATATTAATGTTTGTCTTATTGTGTGTCATTGTCTGTTCGTTGTATGGATAAATTGTCATTTTTATACCAGTACGTTTGATTGTAAGAGAAGGAGTTCATGTTGAAAGAATCTTCTTGGGTACCATGAATTCATTGAACATGGACGGTTCCTGTTAATAGCATCCAATCTAGGAGGAGGCGTTGTCAGTAAGTAGTAATGTGTATAGTGTTAGAAGGTTGCATGCAAGTTCTGGAGGAAGTTCACCTCCGTGTATAGCAGTATGAAGACGTTATTTGTAAGTGATCTGTGTGTATTGGCTGTGGAGATGCTGTAAGTCAGGAGGTTGGTTTGTGGGCTATTGGTGCTAATAATAGAGACCGATTGTGTGGCATTTTTTAAAAACTTGTGTTGTCAACAACAGTGATACTTGAGGAGTGACACTGGTATAAAAGACCTTATGTCTCCTGGGTTCTCCAATAGTACATTTGCAGACGCTTCAGTGTCGTTCTCAACAAGATATCAGGTCCAGTTACAAATGTATTAAGCACGTACCCCGTGAATAGTGGGTGAGAACATCTAAACATCGTAGATACCGGGAGAGGCAGAGAAATAATAACCATTGAAAATGGCATCTGTGGGTTCTGACACTTCTGTAAAAGGGGGAATAGAAGAGGAAACATTTTGTAAAGCCATGGGTGTGCTGAAAGAGGCGCGCAAAGAATCTACCAATTCGGTATGGGGAAAATTGTGCAAATTGGAATCAATTGGTCAGCATTTCCCTGCTGACGGAAAATTCCAATCTAATAGAGATGTAGTGGTATGGCACGGCACAATGACGTCAAGGACAAATCGCAAGCTCAATATACACGCGTTTTGATGGCGTTGTTTTATCAACAACAAGGTAGAACCGATACATCTCATATTAAAGATATAGAGAGTCAGCTTGTGCAGGCGAGTAGTAGGAGGCGACTAGAGAAACATTTTGAAATCAACAGAACCAGGACCTCGAAGGCTCTGGAAAATAATACAAATCAAATCCAACATAGTAGTCCTGGGCTGGATTGGACTGGAAACCATAGAGAGGTGAGCCCGGTTCGTACCAGCTGCCAAGTATTGAGGAAATGCATTGCATAATGAAAGAAGTTAAATAGGGTCAGGAATTCGTCAGCTTCATTAGAAAAGAGGGTTGAATTTTTGGTTTCCATGCGGGCGCTTATGATCCCGTTGTCTGCGCTCTCCTGCCTAGAGCAATTTTGGCACAACTCCTAGCACCTCATCAAAAACCCTGCTTGGTCTTACAGCCGCGAGGCATGTGATCCAACAACCTCACATGTAGCGGGGGAAGGATTCTTAACCACTGCAGGGACGAGCGATAAGGATGGAAAAAACATAGGGCACAAAAATGTGGCTCTGGCTGGCAATTTTGCTGCTAGAGAAGGAATTTATGACAGGTTTGAAACCCACTATTAAGTCAACACACCAGCTGGGAACAGATAGTGCAAGCTGCATTGAGAGCGGAATCAAATTCAGCTCACGGTGCTGCAGTGCGTGTTGTCGCTCCTACCCATACCCCAAGCACTGGTAATGGATTTGAGAGTAGGGAGAATAAAAGCACACTGATGCCGCGCACTTGGCCATTGGATGAGAATGTACGGTGGTGCCTGGGCTCTCTGCGTCGACTCACTTTCTTCACTGACTAGTGAGCAGCAGCAAACTCATGAAAATGTCCAGAGTTGGAAGCAAAGAAAGCATAGGGATATTTGGCCTCAAAATGGCTACCTTTACACTGAGAAAAATCATTACGTTCAGTCAAGAGCAATGTAACTACTACCCATACAGTTTACAATCGGTCCAGTAACAATACCGGGCTTATTCTTTATTGTAGCTGGGGTAGAACCGATTTTGTGTTTGGATAATCTGTTGGCATGACCAAACACTCCTCACACGCTCAATCTGAGACTTTATTCATTCTTATTCTGAAATAGTTTAACTTCTGTCAGAATGGGGTAAATTAGCCTTCAACATTTTTGTTTTTGTGCGGTATCTGGCTCGAAAAAAACACTACGTTTTAATTTGGTGAACATTGGTATCTGGCTGATGTATTTTATAATTTGGGTACAAAACCTATTCATCTCAGAATAATACACAAGGAGTGTGAAGCAAATAGTGAATATCCAATAGTGATAGTACATTCAGTAAAACTTTGGGGTAGATTAAAACAATACCTTCCAGTAAAGTGAAAGTAAAGGGGGAGAGTGGCCTCCCTGTGAACAGAAGTTGTGTTTTGTTTACTCAGTAATTAAAACCTTTTTGTTACTGATTAAGATTAAGTATAGTGATTTAGTATAGTACCCATCTCTCCCTGTGAAGGCTGTTGACTTGGTAGAGCAGTTAGTTAAATTCTGCAGTTCTGAAAAGTATCAAATGTACCCGGATCTGGCCGTTAAGGGAGCTTCCAATTACACTGAACAAAAATATAAACGGAACATGAAAAGTGTTGATCCCATGTTTCATGAGCTGAAATAAAAGATCCCAGAAATGTTCCATATGCACAAAAAGCATATCTCTCAAATTCTGTGTACAATTTTTTTTACATCCCTGTTAGTGAGTATTTCTCATTTGCCAAGATAATCCATCCACCTGACAGGTGTGGCTGGGGACAATAGAAGGTCACTCTAAAATGTGCAGTTTTGTCACACTTGATGTCTCAAGTTTTGAGAGAGTGTGCAATTGCCATGCTGACTGCATGAATGTCCAGAGCAGTTGCCAGAGTATGTAAAGCTAATTTCTCTACTATAAGCCACCTCCAATGTAATTTCAGAGAATTTGGCAACCGGCCTCACAACCGCAGACCACATGTATGGCTTTGTGTGGTCGAGCGGTTTGCTGATGTCAACGTTTTGAACAGAGTGCCCCATCGTGGTAGTGGGTTATGGTATGGGCAGGCATAAGCTATGGACAACAAACACAACTGGATTTTATCGATGGCAATTTAAATGTAGAGATACCGTGCCGTGCGAATTTACCAGCTACGTCTATCAACAGTTGTTGTAGTTACATCATGAACATTCTATTGAAATGGTTACTTGCATAGAGGAGTCTTTTGTTTAGACATGTAGCTTGCTAAACAATGAACCATAATCAAAACTCATAATGTATGAATCTGCAGGTAGCTAACCAACAAGGTTCAATGTTAGCAAGCTAACAGATAAAAATATTACTACACAGATCAAACATGTAACGTTAGATAGGGAGCCAGCCAGCTAATGTTAGCTAGCTAGCTAACAGTACACTAACTTAAAAAGAAATTACTGACGAAATTAGAAACATGTAATATCTGAAAAATTTAGCTAGCTAGACTATCTTACCCTTATAAATGGATGGACGCTTCTCCCCCTCTGTCACAGATGCCATGTTTGCCCTTAGTTTGAATATGTAATCCGGAGGCAGGTCTTTTATACAACAGCCTTCTGTGTGATATCTTTTCAAAACGGCAGAATGTTCTCAATCTCCTTAACTATCATACTCTATTTCCACAGATTTCAAAACTCGGTCATCCAGAAAGTGGAGAGCAGCACTTACGCAGTTCTACTACATAATACCTTTCAGAAAAGCTGCGTTAGAAAGGATCACCTACACATTATAGGAAATAACGGTAAATGTACTACTGGTGATATAGTGGGGCAAAAAAGTATTTAGTCAGCCACCAATTGTGCAAGTTCTCCCACTTAAAAAGATGAGAGGCCTGTAATCTTCATCATAGGTACACTTCAACTATGACAGACAAAATGAGGGAGAAAAAAAAATTGTACGATTTTTTATGAATTTATTTGCAAATTATTGTGGGAAATAAGTATTTGGTCAATAACAAAAGTTTCTCACTACTTTGTTATATACCCTTTGTTGGCAATGACAGAGGTCAAATGTTTTCTGTAAGTCTTCACAAGGTTTTCACACACTGTTGCCGGTATTTTGGCCCATTCCTCCATGCAGATCTCCTCTAGAGCAGTGATGTTTTGGGGCTGTTGCTGGGCAACACAGACTTTCAACTCCCTCCAAAGATTTTCCATGGGGTTGAGATCTGGAGACTGGCTAGGCCACTCCAGGACCTTGAAATGCTTCTTACGAAGCCACTCCTTCGTTGCCCGGGCGGTGTGTTTGGGATCATTGTCATGCTGAAAGACCCAGCCACGTTTCATCTTCAATGCCCTTGCTGATGGAAGGAGGTTTTCACTCAAAATCTCACGATACATGGCCTCATTCATTCTTTCCTTTACACGGATCAGTCGTCCTGGTCCCTTTGCAGAAAAACAGCCCCAAAGCATGTTTCCACCCCCATGCTTCACAGTAGGTATGGTGTTCTTTGGATGCAACTCAGCATTCTTTGTCCTCCAAACACGACGAGTTGAGTTTTTACAAAAAGTTATATTTTGGTTTCATCTGACCATATGACATTCTCCCAATCTTCTTCTGGATCATCCAAATGCTCTCTAGCAAACTTCAGACGGGCCTGGACATATACTGGCTTAAGCAGGGGGACACATCTGGCACTGCAGGATTTGAGTCCCTGGCGGCGTAGTGTGTCACTGATGGTAGGCTTTGTTACTTTGGTCCCAGCTCTCTGCAGGTCATTCACTAGGTCCCCCCGTGTGGTTCTGGGATTTTTGCTCACCGTTCTTGTGATCATTTTGACCCCACTGGGTGAGATCTTGCGTGGAGCCCCAGATCGAGGGAGATTATCAGTGGTCTTATATGTCTACCATTTCCTAATAATTGCTCCCACAGTTGATTTCTTCAAACCAAGCTTCAAACCTATCTGTCATAGTTGAAGTGTACCTACTGTATATATATATGTTACACACACACAAACAAACATACATACACACACACACACCACAGTTGAAGTCGGAAGTTTACATACACTTAGGTTGGTGTCATTAAAACTAGTTTTTCAACCACTCCACAAATTTCTTGTTAACAAACTATAGTTTTGGCAAGTCGGTGAGGACATCTACGTGACACAAGTCATTTTTCCAAAAATGGTTTATTGACAGATTATTTCACTTACACTATCACAATTCCAGTGGGACAGAAGTTTACATACCCTAAGTTGACTGTGCCTTTAAAAAGCTTGGAAAATTCTAGAAAATGATGTCATGGCTTTAGAAGCTTCTGACAGCTAATTGACATCATTTAAGTCAATTTGAGGTGAACCTGTGGATGTATTTCAAGGTCTACCTTCAAACTCAGTGCGTCTTTGCTTGACATCATGGGAAAATCAAAAGAACTCAGCCAAGACCTCAGGAAAAAAATTGTAGCCATCCACATGTCTGGTTCATCCTTGGGAGCATTTTCCAAATGCCTGAAGTTACCACGTTCATCTGTACAAACAATAGTACGCAAGTATAAACACCATGGGACCACGCGGCCGTCATACCCCTCAGGAAGGACACGCATTCTTTCTCCTAGAGATGAACGTACATTGCTGCGAAAAGTGCAAATCAATCCCAGAACAACAGCAAAGGACCTTGTGAAAATGCTGGAGGAAACAGGTACAAAAGTATCTATATCCACAGTAAAATGAGTCCTATATCGACATAACCTGAAAAGCCGCTCAGCAAGGAAGAAGACATTGCTCCAAAACAGTCATAAAAAAGACAGACTACGGTTTGCAACTGCACATGGGGACAAAGTTCGTACTTTTTGGAGAAATGTCCTCTGGTCTGATGAAACAAAAGTAGAACTGTTTGGCCATAATGACAATCATTATGTTTGGAGGAAAAAGGGGGAGGCTTGCAAGTTGAAGAACACCATCCCAACTGCTGCAGGAGGGACTTGCACGCTTCACATAATAGATGGCATCATGAGGTAGGAAAATTATGTGGATATATTGAAGCAACATCTCAAGACATCAGTCAGGAAGTTAAAGCTTGGTCACAAATGGGTCTCCCAAATGGACAATGACCCCTAAGCATACATCCAAAGTTGTGGCAAAATGGCTTAAGAATAACAAAGTCAAGGTATTTATTTATTTATTTTTATTTTACCTTTATTTAACTAGGCAAGTCAGTTAAGAACAAATTCTTATTTTCAATGACGGCCTAGGAACAGTGGGTTAACTGCCTGTTCAGGGGCAGAACGACAGATTTGTACCTTGTCAGCTCGGGGGTTTGAACTTGCAACCTTGCGGTTACTAGTCCAACGCTCTAACCATTAGGCTACCCTGCCGCCCCCACCCCTGCCCCCTGCCCCCTGCCGCCCCCACCCCGTATTGGAGTGGCCATCACAAAGCCCTGATCTAATCCTATAGAAAATTTGTGGGCAGAACTGAAAAAGCGTGTGTGAGCAAGGAGGCCTACAAACCTGACTCAGTTGCACCAGCTGTCAGGAGGAATGGGCCAAAATTCACCCAACTTATTGTGAGAAGCTTGTGGAAAGCTACACTAAACATTTGACCCAAGATAAATAATTTAAAGGCAATGCTACCAAATACTAATTAAGTGTAGGTAAACTTCTGACCCACTGGGAATGTGATGAAAGAAATAAAAGCTGAAAGAAATAATTATTTCAACTATTATTCTGACATTTCACATTCTTGGTAATCCTAACTGACCTAAAACAGGGAATTTTTACTCGGATTAAATGTCAGGAATTGTGGAAAACTGAGTTCCAATGTATTTGGCTAAGGTGTATGTAAACTTCCGACTACAACTCTATGTGTGTGTGTGTGTGTGTGTGTATGTGTGTATATATATAAAAACAATCTCGGTCGACCAACAGTCGAATCACTAAACAATCGACTAACTGGGGTCGGCCCTAATCTATATAGTGCAAACTAATGAGGCGAACTCAGTGAAGTTCAATCTCTTGCGTCTCTGCATGACATGGCACTTCTTCTGTGCAGCAGTCCTGGAGGCGCATGGCAGCATACGCGCGTAGCTTAGAGGGAACATTGGTAGTAAGTACACCATCATGCTTTTGGGTGTCTTTTCAGATTCCAGAATAATTATTTAGTTGTGGACATTACATCACTTCACTCCCTCTCTTGGTCCTCATCTTTGTAAGTCACCTTGATTTTGCAACTGTGTTTTACTAGTTTCTTCATGACATTTGTTAGCGAACTCCATGACAGTAGCTAAAGCAAAGGGCTATAGCAGCACACAAGTCGACTACAAATGCATGCTGGGCATGCCCTGAACTTGTGAAGTGAGGGCTACTGGAGCGCTATTTGAGCAAAATTGGAGAGGGCGAGAAGGCTAATGCTCCAGCCTTTGGGAATCACGCTCTGCACTCCAGTCAAATTGGGCACGCTCTGCTCCTCACTCTGCTCCAGCTCCGTTCACATACTCGGATTAGAACTACGGACAGTCCAGTTTCACTTTCTATATTCTCTGTGGATAACATCGACTAAAACTGGAATTCGTACCAGAAACGTAGAACCTAACACTTGTCATGACATTGGCCTGTGGGTAAGGTTTATGACCCTCCCATAAATACCTTTCTCCCTTCCCTCTCTCTACTGGAGTACTCTTGAATAGCCTTTGTTAAACATAGAGAGTCTGGGAACATCATACAAGTGGGGGGAAAGGAACCATATTTCGGTAATAGAACCAGTTGAAAATATGCGTTGGTACTTAATGAATATGATGTCAGTTCAGTTGTCATCTG
Source organism: Oncorhynchus mykiss (assembly GCF_013265735.2). Taxonomy (NCBI): domain Eukaryota; kingdom Metazoa; phylum Chordata; class Actinopteri; order Salmoniformes; family Salmonidae; genus Oncorhynchus; species Oncorhynchus mykiss. Next base: position 46,265,126 of record NC_048569.1, on the reverse strand, counting down.
AGACATTATGACTGATGACAGGACGACAAACTGTATCTGGGAAAGTCTACACATTCTAGTTATCAGATTCACATGTAATTGTTGAGCAATTTAAAATGTTTAAATATGACACTATTTGTGAAAAGATTAAATGTAATTTTAGCTTCCAAATGAGAGAATTGTGTTTTCAAAAAGTTAGAGCTCTGCTCAATCAGTGACCCAGCCCTGTAAAGAGACATGGGCTATAAAACTATGAAAACACACCCTTCTCCCTCCTCTATATAAAGCCTTGACGAAAATGTAACCTCTTGTTCCGGGTACATTAGGATGACGATCCGATGTCAGAATGGTTCAGATAATAACTACAGAATGAAGCCAACATCAGCGTGAGCTTTGGTTGCGAATGGTATGAACTTTGAACTCTTATTCACTACAGAAGTGATACCTCCTAGCCGTTGAGTTAGCAGCGGCCGCTGTAAACGTGGGCTAGGAAAGGACGGACGACGTATCCAGCCTAACACACAACGACGATACTACAACGTAGCCAATTTACCGCCTCGGACATTCTTCTGAGGACAGGAAGATCTCTGTTGGCTAACACGGCCAGCATCTAGGACCAACCTACCGAAGCGCAGATCAGAGTAAATATTTATTGCTTTTCCCTTTTCCAAATGGGCGGTAATTTAGAATGCATAAGATACTGTATTTGCGATAGCATGGCTTCTCCCTTTGTTCCTCAGTCTTCCCGCTCTTTCACTCAAACCCAACCCCCTTTCCTTTGTGTAGCTAGCCGTCATGTCGGCTCCGTCCACCAGGGACGTTTTCTGTATGACATAATTTGCATTCTGTGTATATGTAATTCTGTGTGATTAGTTAGGTATTTAGTAAATAAATAATTAAACCCAATTTTGTATTGCTGATTCAACTTGTTAGCCAGGGTTCGTGAAGATAACCAAGAATTTACAACTTTCAGACGAGACTGAAATAAGGTGACGATTAATATTGACTGCTATTGATGTAAAATATGACTAGGTCTTTAAGAGTTTATTCGTAAGAATACAGCTCTATAAAAACACTCTTTCGTGGTGCACCGATTTTCTAGTTAATTACATTAACATGATTAGCTCAATCAGGTAATATTAATTACAGAGAAAAGATTTTATAGAATAGCATGTCATATCACTTAATCCGGCATAGCCAAAGACACTACAGACTTAAGGGGAAATTCGCAGTTGAAAAGATAAAGCACATCCCACCTCTGTTCTGGTAAAAAAAGGCCAGGAGAAATGTAACCACTTAAATTCATAGACAGTGTAATTGATGCAACGACTGCCTATCCAAGGTAATCAGAATTATAGTTTCAAGCATATTTTGAAGCTATACCGTGTTTATTTACATTTTTAATTTTGACAAACATTGGGTAAAACAAGCTAATATTTTGGGTTCTGATGTATGAAAGTTTAACTAAGCTCATGAGGCATCTCTAAGTTATATTCTTCAAGAATCAATGAGTGTATATAATTTATTTATAAGTCCAAAATTGGGATGCAGCAATTGCGTATTGCCCCTTTAAATGACAGCATATTCTCTCATAGTAAAGTGAAAAGGATAAGCGTAGATAAAGTCAAAAGGATAAGCGTAGATCAAAAGAGCCCCCTGGTTCACAAATCTTCACATAAACATTGTTAAAACGTGAGATAGAGCACACACATACACACAAAAACATAAAAAACCCACCACTGTGCCTCTCACACTGCCTCCCAATATCACTTCCCCTTTCTTCAGTACCCTACCACCCTTCCACCCAATGGGTGGATTAAGCAATGATTTACACATCACAAGCTCTACAAGCCTTGCTGATAGGTGCTTTGCTTATAGAGACCATTACCCCAAATGCAGCCTGTGGTCTGGTCAGAGCCCATATTTACACAGCAACCCTGAGTAGAAGAGCCGATTAATTTAAAGCTGAACCTAGATTAGCACTCCTACCCTGAGACTCTTTATGAATTTACATCTTGCTCTCTTGAATTTCACTCTACCAGACTGAAAACAAACCAGGCAAAAATAATGACAAAGTCGAGACTAACCTGAGCAAAGAGGTAGGACATGACGGTGTCGTCTAAGACGGGGCTCTCCAGCCCTTTGTTGACCCCATAGCGGTGGGCACAGGAGGCTCGGTTGTTATACCAGCCAGGGAAGTAGTACCTAGAGAGAGAGAGGGGAAAGAAACAGGGTTGTGGCACATGAACACCTAGCAACTAGTGGTTAGAGTGACAAATAAAAGCAGCCAATTGATAGCCTGCCATGCAAAGGATGACTAGCCTGTACAGGTGGCAGTAATAGCTTTCCTTATATTTCTTATGCAACAAATACGTACTTACCGTATCAGCAACAAATGAGAACAGCAAAACTACAAAACTGCCAGGACACGTCCTCTGGCTGTGGTTCAATGTGGAGAAGGACTTTCATTCCATAATAGCAGTTTGACATGTAACAGTCACATTTCCTTCATACAGGCATTTTCTGCCTGTACGAACAATTAAAACCACTGTTACTGAACTGAACTAATATTTATACCTAATGTTTTAGGGTCCACACACAGATCGGCTACACATCCATAGACCTGTCTTTTTATCTGCAATGCACTTTAATGACTCAAAGAAGAGTATTCAACTATGTGCTTTTTTTTTTTGGAGCTCTCCTAGCTATGACGTTGAGAAACTATAGCAAGCACACTTGTAATTGTTCTGTTTGGAACACAACCCCGCGTCCCCGCCATCAAACAAGTACGGTTATTGTTCACGCAATCCCAAAAAACAGCCCATTATAAACAGCTATCTGGGTCAGGTGGGCATCATTTGAAATCTTGTTCTGTTGCCAACATGACTAGGTGAGTTATAAAATAGGATCTTACAGTGCTAGGCATTCACAGGGCGAACCAGAGAACCAGACGGTCATTTCACTGCACATAGAATGGAGTCATGCGTGCATTCAGGTGCGAGTTCCGTGGCAAATTTTCATCACAATAGACATAGGCTCATTCTGTTCAGAACAACCCAGGGTATGACGCCATGTCATCTTGTAACTGCACATCAAACAGTGATCGTAAACGGTGACTGTTAATGACATAAGTTTTCATGTGAAGTGCATATTTGGACTCAAGTTTTTGGCTTGCTTGTATGACATCAAAGTGGTATTTACTATAATCCTCATCGTCTCATCCTTTTAAAATACATAGTCTCTTCCTGAGCCAGAGGCTGCTAGCTAGGACACCAGTACAGTGTCCTTCGCCCCCCACCTGACGAGCACTGCTTTCCCAGTTATTTTAATGTTATGGCGAGGGTAGTGCAACGCGAGAGTTGGATTGGCTACACAAGCTAACTACTTCCCTTGCCTTAACGTTAAAATAACTGCGGGAAAGCAGCGCTCGGCAGGCGGGGGCGAAGGACACTGTGTACCGGTGTCCCCTATCTAGCTATCAGCCTCGTTCGGTGGGTTTTTGGTGCATTACCGCCACCTATTGTGCTGCAGTCTGGGACAGAAACCGCGCTAGCAGCCACAATGGCAGTGGCCGCGGCATTTAGCGAGGCATAGTACGCGCCATGTAGTAACATCAGTCCGCAGATGGACATTATTGCGGTAGGAAGTCAGCAACTCGATTCACATTGTTTGGAGGGCCAACTAGAGGACTGAAAAGGCACTACACCTCGCTACAAGTTGAATTGGGACACCACTCCCACGCCATACCACGTGCGGGATAGGGCAAAACGGAGGGGAAGGGCTAAGGGGGTGGGTTATTGGAATTGAGCCAAAGAGTAAGATGTCATAGAAGATAAAAGAACATTGTATATAATTGTGTATACCACAGTACAATGATACTTTGATTAAACTTCATTACCACTGTAATTTCACACTTTAATTCCTCCATTTTTTAATAAATCTATTCCAACTAAATATTTCCTTTTCAACAGAGAAATAAATTGTGCTAGACCCCTGATCCCATGCCACTTCCTAGTTCCTACCTCACTCTGAAGAGGAGCATCTCATTGGCTGATTCATCCAGTTTGAGGATGTGATTGGGTGGGAACCACATGCGGTCGCTCTCCCTCATCAGGCCAAATAGGCTGCAGTACATTGGTGACAGGCCTGGGACACAGGAGAGAACAGAAAAATTTAAAAAATTGACACTAAAGATATCCATAGGCGTCGATCCCCGGTCGAGTCTCACACGAAAACACTAGAAAGTGGGACCGGATGCCTCTGCTTGGCACATACAGCATTAAGGAGATGGATTGGGGCTAAGGCCCATCGATAGACTAGTGTAGGGCTGGGCGATATGGCCAAAATATTATATCACAATATATGTCTAATTTTTGATGGTATGGCGGTATATGTTTATTAATAATACAAGTTCTAAATATGCTTTGAGTAGTGTATGACCCTATGGTTTGGTTTTAATGGGGCTTTCTTCTGATTGAATCGTATAAAACAAATCACCCAAAAATGTCAGCATTTTTTACCAATTTCTGCATTTCCTTAACTCAATTGTTATCATTTCCACACTTTGCTACATTTGTCTTTGTATGCCTATATTGTCAAACAGTAACTTTCCTTTATCAGAATAATTCATATCTTCTATGACTATGTATTTGCAATGTATTTGGGCCTCCCGAGTGGCGCAGCGGTCTAAGGTGCTAGAGGCGTCACTACAGACCCTGGTTCGATTAAGGGCTGTATCACCTTGATTGGGAGTCCCATAACACGGCGCACAATTGGCCCAGCTTTTTCCTGGTTCGGGTTTGGCAGTCATTGTAAATAAGAATTTGTTCTTAACTGACTTGCGTAGTTAAATAAAATATTAAATAAATCAAATAAAAATAACGTGCAAATGTATCTCATGGCAGTTCTTAATTTCACCACAAGGGGCAGTGTGCAGATTTTGAAGGTCCTTTTGGCAAGCTTTACACCACTCCAGCCGACACTTGGCTAATTTGAAGGGATGTCCATATACTTTTGTACACACACACACACACACGGTCAAGAGTTTGGACACACCTACTCATTCAAGGGTTTTACTTTATTTTGTAATATTTCCTACATTGTAGAATAATAGTGACAACATCAAAACTATGACATAACACATATGGAATCATGTAGTAACCAAAAGTCTTAAATCAAAACATATTTTGAGATTCTTCATATTTTGAGATTCTTCAAAGTAGCTAACCTTCGTCTTGATGACAGCTTTGCACAATCTTGGCATTCTCTCAACCAGCTTCATGAGGTAGTCACCTGGAATGCATTTCAATTAACAACTGTGCCTTGTTTAGTTAAATTGTGGAATTTCTTTCCTTCTCAATCATTTGAGCCTATCAGTTGTGTTGTGAGGTAGGGGTGGTATACAGAAGATAGTCCTATTTGGTAAAAGACCAAGTCCATATTATGGCAAGAACAGCTCAAATAAGCAAAGACAACCCATCATTACTTTAAGACATGAAGGTCAGTCAATCCTGAAAATTTCAAGAACTTTGAAAGTGCAGTCGCAAAAACCATCAAGCGCTATGATTGAACTGGCTCTCATGAGGACCGTCACGGGAAAGGAAGACCCAGAGATACCTCTGCTGCAGAGGATAAGTTCATTAGAGCTAACTGCACCTCAGAGTGCAACCCAAATAAATGCTTCACAGAGTTCAAGTAACAGACACATCTCAACATCAACTGTTCAGAAGAGATTGTGTGAACCAGGCCTTCATGGTCGAATTGCTGCAAAGAAACCACTACTAAAGGACACCAATAAGAAGAAGAGACTTTCTTGGGCAAAAAAACACGAGCAATGGACATTAGACCATTGGAGATTTTTGGTTCCAACCGCCGTGATTTTGTGAGAAGCGGTGTGGGTGTACGGATGATCTCCGCATGTGTGGTCCCCTCAGTGGAGCATGGAGGAGGTGGTGTAATGGTGTGGGGGTGATTTGCTGGTGACACTGTCAGTAGTATATTTAGGATTCAAGGCACACTTAACCAGCATGGCTACCACAGCATTCTGCAGCGATATGCCATGCCATCTGGTTTGGATTATCATTTGTTTTTCAACAGGACAATGACCCAAAAGACACCTCCAGGCTGTCTAAGGGCTTTTTGTCCAAGGAGAGTGATGGGCTGCTGCATCAGATGACTTGGCATCCACAATCACCCAACCTCAACCCAGTTGAGATGGTTTGGGCTGAGTTGGACCGCAAAGTGAAGGAAAAGCAGCCAACAAGTGCTCAGCATATGTGGGAACTCCTTCAAGAATGTTGGAAAAGTATTCCTCATGAAGCTGGTTGACACCAAGAGTGTGCAAAGCTGTCAAGCAAAAGGTGGCTACTTTGAATAATTTTTGGGTTACTAAAGGATACCATATGTGTTATTTAATAGTTTTGATGTCTTCACTATTATTCTACAATGTAGAAAATAGTAAAAATACAAACTTGAATGAGTAGGTGTTCTAAAACTTTTGACCAGTAGAGAGAGAGTGTGTGAGTGTGTGAGTGAGTGAGTGTGTTAAAATACAGTTGAAGTCGGAAGTTTACATACACCTTAGCCAAATACATTTAAACTCGGTTTTTCACAATGCCTGACATTTAATCCAAGTAAAAAATTCCCTGTCTTAGGTCAGTTAGGATCACCACTTTATTTTAAGAATGTGAAATGTCAGAATAATAGTAGAGAGAATGACTTATTTCAGCTTTTATTTCTTTCATCAGATTCCCAGTGGGTCAGAAGTTTACATACACTCAATTAGTATTTGGTAGTATTGCCTTTAAATTGTTTGTCTTGGGTCAAACTTTTAGGGTAGCCTTCCACAATCTTCCCACAATAAATTGGGTGAATTTAGGCCGATTCCTCCTGACAGCTGGAGTAACTAAGTCAGGTTTGTAGGCCTCCTTGCTCGCACAAGCTTTTTCAGTTCTGCCCACAAATTTTCTATGGGATTGAGGTCAGGGCTTTGATGGCCACTCCAATACCTTAACTTTGTTGTCCTTTTTCATTCGGAAGACTATTTTGCCACAACTCTGGATGTATGCTTGGGGTCATTGTCCATTTGGAAGACCCATTTGCAACCAAGCTTTAACTTCCTGACTGATGTCTTGAGATGTTGCTTCAATATATCAACATAATTTTCCTACCTCATGATGCCATCTATTTTGTGAAGCGCACAAGTCCCTCCAGCAGCAAAGCACCCCCACAACATGATGCTGACACCCCCATGCTTCACGGTTCCCTTTTTCCTCCAAACATAACAATGGTCATTATGACCAAACAGTTCTATTTTTGTTTCATTAGACCATTTCTCCAAAAAGTACGACCTTTGTCCCCATGTCCAGTTGCAAACTGTAGTCTAGAATTGTTATGGCGGTTTTGGGGCAGTGGCTGTTTCCTTGCGGAGCAGCCTTTCAGGTTATGTCGATATAGGAATCGTTTAACTGTGGACAGAGATACTTTTGCACCGGTTTCCTCCAGCATCTCCACAAGGTCCTTTGCTATTTTTCTGGGATTGATTTGCACTTTTAGCACCAAAGGAGGTTCATCTCTAAGAGACAGAACGCATCTCCTTCCTGAGCGGTATGACGTCTGCGTGGTCCCATGGTGTTTATACTTGTGTACCATTGCTTGTACAGATGAACGTGGTACCTTCAGACGTTTGGAAATTGCTCCCAAGGATGAACAAGACTTGTGGAGGTCTATAATTTGTTTTCTGAGGTCTTGGCTGAGTTCTTTTGATTTTCCCAAGCAAAGAGGCACTGTTTGAAGGTAGGCCTTAAAAAAACATCCAGAGGTACACCTCCAATTGACTCAAATGATGTCAATTAGCTATCAGAAGCTTCTAAAGCCATGACATAATTTTCTGGAATTTTCCAAGCTATTTAAAGGCACAGTCAACTTAGTGTATGTAAACTTCTGACCCACTGGAATTGTGAAATAGTGAATTATAAGTGAAATAATCTGTCTGTAAACAATTGTTTGAAAAATTACTTGTGTCATGCACAAAGTAGATGTAATAACCGACTTGCCAAAACTATAATTTGTTAACAAAAATTTGTGGAGTGGTTGAAAAACAAGTTTTAATGACTCCAACATAAGTGTATGTAAACTTCCGACATCAAATTGTACATACATAGTATTCCTTGAATAGCCTTGAATAGGAAGAGTGAAAGAGACTGGGTTGTAAAGTCAGAAGTTAATGGTTCTCTGTGGGAAGACCGATAGCTTTGGAATGTGTTGGGGCGAAGGGAGGAGAGCAACGGTTGAGATAGGAGAGACTGATGGACATCTGTGGACTAGGGGAAGGAGGGGTTGAGGTCAGGAGGTGAGGTCAGTTCCCCTTATTAAGGGAGTAATCAGGGTTTAGTATCTGGTTACCTTCTTTCTGTTGAACCATAAGATGTAAGGATTGGAGAGAGAAGGAGGAGTGTCCTAAAGTGGGATGTTGAGAAATGTTTTGCTGTCTGAATTACAGAACCTGTAATACACAAGTATATATTTTTAGACCTGCATATTTAGTTAAAAGAAATTCAGGTTAGCAGGCAATATTAAACTAGGGAAATTGTGTCACTTCTCTTGCGCTCATTGCACGCAGAATCGGGGTATATGCAACAGTTTGGGCCGCCTGGCTCATTGCAAAATAATTTGCCAGAATTGTACGTAATTATGACGTAACATGGAAGGTTGTGCAATGTAGCAGGAATATTTATATATATATATTTATATTATATTTATATTTATCTAATATATTTATATTATATATTAGATAAAATACGGAAATAATCAACTTTTTTTTATTTTTAAGGCTCGTAATTTCTGTGTGTTATTATGTTATAATTAAGTCTATGATTTGATAGAGCAGTCTGACTCAGCGGTGGTAGAAAGCAGCAGGCTTGTATGCATTCATTCAAACAGCACTTTCGTGCGTTTGTCAGCAGCTCTTCGCAATGCTTCAAGCATTGCACTGTTTATGACTTCAGGCCTATCAACTCCCGAGATCAGGCTGGTGTAACTGATGTGAAATGGCTAGCTAGTTAGCGTGCTAATAGCGTTTCAAACGTCACTCACTCTGAGACTTGGAGTAGTTGTTCCCCTTGCTCTGCAAGGGCCGCGGCTTTTGTGGAGCGATGGGCAATAATGCTTCGAGGGTGGCTGTTGTCGATATGTTCCTAGTTCGAGCCCAGGTAGGGGCGAGGAGAGGGACGGAAGCTATACTGTTACACTGGCAATAGTAAAGTGCCTATAAGAACATCCAATAGTCAATGGTATATGAAATACAAATGGCATAGAGAGAAATAGTCCTATAATTCCTATAATAACCTCAACCTAAAACTTCTTACCTGGGAATAATGAAGACTCATGTTAAAAGGAACCACCAGCTTTCATATGTTCTCATGTTCTGAGCAAGGAACTTAAACGTTAGCTTTTTTTACATGGCAAATATTGCACTTTTACTTTCTTCTTCAACACTTTGTTTTTGCATTATTTAAACCAAATTGTATGTTTCATTATTTATTTGAGGCTAAATTGATTTGATTGATGTATTATATTAAGTTAAAATAAAAGTGTTAATTCAGTATTTTTGTAATTGTCATTATTACAAATAAATAGATAAATAATAATAAATCGTCCGATTAATCCGTAGCTGCTTTTTTTGGTCCTCCAATAATCGGTATTGGCATTGAAAAATCATAATTGGTCGACCTCTAGTAAAGACAGAATACAACAAGCCAGAGAATGGATGAAGTTCAGATGTCCTGGGCCAGGCCTCAGCAACACTATTTCTCTGCAGCTCAACCTACAACAACAACAAACTCTATAAGACAAGTGTGTTACACACATAAGGAAGAAGAGAAAGTAGATGACAGAAACAGGAAGTGAGAGTACAGTGCCGAGTGACAACAGGAAGAGAAACCTAGCAGAGCATATTGTGTGGTGGAGGTTAGTTGGGTGATTGTCATGAAAACAGTTTTAACCATGGTAGTAACAAATTGAAATAGTAAGACTGAAATTATAAAACCATGATGCATCTGCAACACTCAACTATCATTCGGAAGACTAAAATGCCTAGTGTAAGGTACAGTGTCTGATTTGAATTATGTAACTTCAACCAAATTCTCATTACTGAAATACATTTGGATAAAATTGGGTAAATTTGATAAAATTGTACTTTAGATTTTATTTTTTTATTAAACTAAATATGTTGCTGTAGTTTGTCCATAAAATCATAAAAATGGTATACTAGTTGAAGTTCACAATTTTGGTTTTATTCACCTATGATGCATCATCTAGGAGTAGTAGTCCTTAGATTAACAAATACACTTAATTCCTTCAGAATGAGGTTCTTATTCTCAAAACACCCCCTTTACACCAACCTTATTACCGAAATGACTAAAAAGTAAAAAAATTGGGAAAAACTTAGAAAACCATTACCTTACCAACATGGAGGCATGAATGGGCTTTAGTGATGTGTTCAATTGTTTGCCGACTCACAATGGCTGTCTAAGATTACTTGCATATTGAGCTATAATTATTGTCTATTTTATTAACGAGAACCTTAATTTCGGTCATGGTAATAAGCTAATTCTAATGTATGGGTGTGCTGTGCTGTGTGTGCTGTGCTGGTGCTATTCCGGGATTCTGGACTTCTAGGCAGAGTTCCTCTGTCCAGTGTCTGTGTTCTTTTGCCCATCTTAATCTTCTCTTCTTATTGGCCAGTCTGAGATATGGCTTTTTCTTTGCAACTCTGCCTAGAAGGCCAGCATCCCGGAGTCGCTTCTTCACTGTTGAAGTTGAGACTGGTGTTTGCGGGTACTATTTAATGAAGCTGCCAGTTGAGGACCTGTGAGGCGTCCGTTTCTCAAACTATACACTAATGTACTTGTCCTCTTGCTCAGTTGTGCACCGGGGCCTCCCACTCTTTCTATTCTGGTTAGAGCCAGTTGGCACTGTTCTGTGAAGGGAGTAGTACACCGCGTTGTACAAGATCTTCAGTTTTTTGGCAATTTCTCACATGAATAGCCTTCATTTCTCAGAACAAAAATAGACTGCCGAGTTTCAGAAGATCTTTGTTTCTAGCCATTTTGAGCCTGTAATCGAACCCACAAATGTTGATGCTCCAGATACTCAACTAGTCTAAAGAAGGCCAGTTTCATTGCTTCTTTAATCAGAACAACAGTTTTTAGCTGTGCGAACATAATTGCAAATGGGTTTTCTAATGATCAATTAGCATTTTAAAATTATAAACTTGGATTAGCTAACACAACGTGCCATTGGAACACAGGAATGATGGTTGCTGATAATGGGGCTCTGTACGCCTATGTTGATATTCCATTTTTTAAATGTTTTTTTAAATTAAAAAAAAATAATAATAATAATAATAATAATAATAATAATAATCTGCCGTTTCCAGCTACAATAGTCATTTACAACATTAACAATGTCTACACTGTATTTCTGATCAATTTGATGTGTTTTTTTTAAATTGTATTTTAAAATTGTACCCCCTTTTTCTCCCCAATTTCGTGGTATCCAATTGTTAGTAGCTACTATCTTGTCTCATCGCTCAAGAGACGAAGGTCGAAAGTCATGCGTCCTCCGATACACAACCAAGCCGCACAGCTTCTTAACACAGCGCGCATCCAACCCGGAAGCTAGCCGCACCAATGTGTCGGAGGAAACACTGTGCACCTGGCAACCTTGGTTAGCACGCACGGCGCCCGGCCTGCCACAGGAGTCGCTGGTGCGCGATGAGACAAGGATATCCCTACCGGCAAACCCTCCCTAACCCGGACAACGCTAGGCCAATTGTGCGCCCCACGGACCTCCCGGATCTCGGCTGGTTGCGACAGAGCCTGGGCGCGAACCCAGAGTCTCTGGTGGCACAGCTTAACCACTACGCCACCCGGGAGACCCATTTGATGTGATTTTAAAAATTGACAAAACTGTTTGCTTTTCTTTCAAAAACAAGGACATTCCTAAGTGACCCCAAACTTTTGAACGGTAGTGTATATTATCATCGAAACCGTATTATTATTTTTGCGCTAGTTGGCTGTACCTGCAGCAAAATTCCAGTATGATCCTTCATAGCTTGTTCTCCATATTTATAAATAGGAGGGTCAATTTGCTCTCAGCACTTATTTCCATGACTGATCAAAATGAGTTGTCTCTCTTGTCCCTCTGCAGCAGAGAATATGGTGACCAATATGTTTGGAACATTGAATTGCAATAAAATGTCAGTGTCGAATCGCAATACATATCGTATCGGCATCAAAGCGCCGTGATAATCATGAGGTCCCTTGCACACACGGGCGACTACTCACTGCCCCATGGAGGAGTTAAACGTCAAAAGGAAAAGTGAGAGACAGAGATAAAGCGCGAGAGTGAGAGCAATAGAGTGAGAAAGAGAGCTGCAGGGTGCTTATCAGTGTGAGACATTCCGAGTGTGTTTGAGAGAGATAGAGCCATAGAGAACACAAAAGCAACAAGTCGACAGCCTGCCGAGGTCGGTGTAAAGTGTATGAACACCCGGGACTGAGGTATAATTTACAGTGCCTTCAGAAAGAATTCACACCCATTGACTCCTTCAACGTACATTTTAAATTGTGATTTTTGGTCACTGGCCTACACACAAATTAATTAAAAATGAAAAGCTGAAATGTATTGAGTCAATAAGTACTCAACCCCTTTGTTATGTCAGGCCTTATTTCAGGAGTAAAATGTGCATAAGTCACATAATAAGCTGCATGGACTGTGTGCAATAGAGTTTAACGATTGTTTAATTATCTCTGTATCGCACACATACAATCTGTAAGGTCCTTCAGCAGTGAATTTCAAACACACGTTCAACCACAAAGACCAGGGAGGTTTTCCAATGCCTTGCAAAGAAGGGCAACTATTGGTAGACAGTGTAAAATGAAACAAATTAAAATAAAGGCACACGCCCCCTTTTCCTTCTGACGTTAAACTACTCCATACTGCAGTGTAAACAGATATGTAGCAGTGAGTAGTCTCCCGTGTGTCATAGGGCTGGGAATTGCAAGGGACCTCGTGATACGATATTATCATGGCACTTTGATGCCGATAAGATATGTATTGCGATTTGACACTGACATTTTATTGCAATTCAAGGGTTATTATTTTTATATGTATATATAAACCCCTTTGAGCATGGTGACGTTACACCCAGACACTACACAGATACAGGTGTCCTTCCTAACTCAGTTGCCGGAGTGGAAGGAGACCGCTCTGGGATTTCACAATGAGGCCAATTGATACAGTTAGAGTTTGATGGCTGTGATAGGATAATACTGAAGACGGATGAACAACGTTCTAGTTATTTCACAATACTAACCAAATGTAATGATCCAAGGAGAATTATGGTAGAAAATGGGTTTCTTCTTTTTGTCATTTTAGTGAGATAGTTGTATTATTTTCAAGCATAGTGGTGGCCGCATCATGTTATGGGAATGCTTGTAATCGTTAAGGAGTGGGGAGTTTTCCAGGCTTAAAAAAATACACGGAATGGAGCGAAGCACAGGGAAAACCCTAGAGGAAAACCTGGTTCAGTCTGCTTTCCACCAGACACTGGGAGATGGATTCACCTTTCAGCAGGACAATACCCTAAAACACAAGGCAAAATGTACACTGGAGTTCCTTACCAAGACGACAGTGATTGAGTTACAGTTTTGACTTAAATCTACTTAAAAATCTATGGCAGGACCTCAAAATTGTTGTCTAGCAATAATCAACCAATTTGACAGAGCTTGAATCATTTTGAAAATAATAAATGGGCAAAAACTACACAATCCAGGTGTGGACAGCTCTTAAAAAGACTTACCCAGAAAGACTCAAAGCTCAAATCGCTGCCAAAAGGTGCTTCTATAAAGTATTCACTCAGCGGTGTAAATATTTACAGTGCCTTCAAAGTATTCAGACCCCTAGACTTTTTCCACATTCTGCTGTTACAACCTTATTCTAAAATGTAAATAGTTTTCTCCTCCTCAATCTACACACAGTACTCCATAATGACAGAGCAAAAACAGCTTTTAGAAAAAAACGGAAATATCACATTTACGTAAGTATTCAGACCCTTTACTCAGTACTTTGTTAAAAGCACCTTCCGCAGTGATTACAGTATCGAGTCTTCTTGCATATGACACTACAAGCTTGGCACACCTACATGTGGAGAGTTTCTCCCATTCTTCTCTGCAGAGCCTCTCAAGCTCTGTCAGGTTGGATGGAGAGCGTTGCTGCACAGCTATTTTCAGGTCTCTCCAGAGATGTTTGATCGGGCTCAAGTCCGGGCTCTGGCTGGGCCACTCAAGAACATTCAGAGACTTGGCCTGTCCCAAAGTCACTCCTGCGTTGTCTTGGCTGTGTGTTTAGGGTCATTGTCCTGTTGAAAGGTGAACCGTCGCCCGGTCTGAGGTCCTGAGCGCTCTGGAGCAGGTTTTCATCAAGGATCTCTCTGTACTTTGCTCCGTTCATCTTTGCCTCGATCCTAACTTGCCTCCCAGTCCCTGCCGCTGAAAACATCCCCACAGCATGATGCTGCCACCACCATGCTTCACCGTAGGGATGGTGTCAGGTTTCCTCCAGACGTGACGCTTGGCATTCAGTCAAAATAATTAAATCTTGGTTTCATCAGACCAGAGAATGTCATTTCTCATGGTCTAAGAGTCTGTAGGTGCTTTTTGCCAAACTACAAGCGGGCTGTCATGTGCTTTTTGCTGAGGAGTGGCTTCTGTCTGGCCACTCTACCATAAAAGGCCTTCAGAGATGGTTGTCCTTCTGGAAGGTTCTCCCATCTCCACAGAGGAACTCTAGAGCTCTGTCAGAGTGACCATCAGGTACCTGGCTCACCTCCCTGACCAAGGCCTTTCTCCCCCAATTGCTCAGTTTGGCCAGAAGCCAGCGCAGGGAAGAATCTTTGTGGTTACAAACTTCTTCCATTTAAGAATGATGGAGGCCACTGTGTTCTTGGGGACCTTCAATGCTGCAGAAATGTTTTGGTACCCTTCCCCAGTTCTGTGCCTCAACACAATCCTGTCTTGGAACCCTACAGACAATTCCTTCGACCATGGCTTCGTTTTTGCTCTGACATGCACTGTCAACTGTGGGACATTATATAGACAAGTGTGTGCCTTTCCAATCAATTGAATTTACCACAGGTGGAATCCAATCAAGTTGTAGAAACATCTCAAATATGCTCAATGTAAACAGGATGCACACTTGAGCCCAATTTCGAGTCTCATAGCAAATTGTCTTTCATACATTTGCAAAAATGTCATTTTTATTTGTCATTATGGGGTAATGATTGTAGATTGTTAAGAAAAAATAAATATTTAATCCATTTTAAAATAAGGCTGTAACTTAAAACGTGGAAACAGTCAATGGGCCTGAATACTTTCCGATTTTCAAGAATTTTGCTAAGATTTCTACAAACATGTTTTCACTATGTCATTGTGGGGTATTGTGTGTAGATGAGAGAGGAAATCTAGTTAATCCATTTTGAATTCTGGCTGTAACAAAATGTGGAATAAATCAAGGGTTAGGAATACTTTCTGAAGGCACTGTACACGAGCGGTTCCCAACCTTGTCCGTTCTGTGGACCAACAAATTATCGTCAAAAACTCGAGGACTACCATTTGTGGAGTCGCAGATTTAAAAAATTACATTTAAATGTAGTCTATTTTAGCAGTGAATGTCACAAAGGCCTATTTTTATAAACAATTTCCATTGTGAAAAGTAATGTAAAAAAAATATAATAATGTAAATTTGCTCATAATACCACCAACAATTATTTTGCGGCGTTAGGTACTCTAAGCCGGGTGAAACAGCAGGTTGACATTCACTGAGTAGACCAAACATTAGGAACACCTTTCTAATATTAAGTTGTAACCCCCCTTTTACCCTCAGAAAAGCCTCAATTTGTCAGGGCATGGACTCTACAAGATGTCAAAAGCGTTCCACAGGGATGCTGGCCCATGTTGACTCCAATGCTTCCCACAGTTGTGTCAAGTTGGCTGGATGTCCTTTGGGTGGTGGACCATTACTGATACACAGGGGAAACTGTTGAGCATGAAAAACCTAGCAGTGTTACAGTTCTTGACACAAACCATTGCGCCTGGTACTTACTACTGTTGGGTTCTAGCTTGAAATATACTTATGTCACAATACTAGAACTTATTGATTACTAGACATGTATAAGGGAGGTTGGGGTAAATGAAGCGCGGCTAGGAACGTGGTGTATGGAAAGTTACTGAGTGAGAAAAGGGGAGTGCAGAAAGTTAACATTTTGCCAAACATGTTATTGTTGAATATGAAGGCTCCGAAGGAGGGAGGCAAAGGACAACAGTCTGGTTTCATTTGGGAGGAGCGAGGGATTCTGCCCGAGGTCACATGAAAGTGAGAAGAAACAGTCCTATTTCACACACATATACTTCCACACCCACGAAGGTTCTAGCATAAGGCAAGGGCCATGACTACACCAGTGAGAGGAGCCAATTAAAATCCTGACTAGTAACAGAGATTTATTGGCTGCTAGATGTGCAAGGATTTGACTCCGCTTATTAGGAGGGTATAAATATATGTGCTTGCGAAATCATACCTTGTCTTTGCAGCTGTATGACCCAGTGGGTGAATAAGCTTGGTTTATGCTCGTCTGTTTGAGTTTACACTGTTTGGTCAGAACCTAACACTCCCACACACCATTCAAAAGGGACTTAAATATCTTGCCTATTCACCTTCTGAATGGTACACAATCCATGTCTCAATCGTCTTAAATAACCTTATTGAACCCGTCTCTTCCCCTTCATCTACAGGGATTGAAGTGGATTTAACAAGTGACATCAATAAGGGATCATACTGTAGTTTTCACCTGGATCCACCTGGTCAGTTTGTGTCATGGAAACAACAGGGGTTCTTTCTGTTTTGTGTACTCCGTGTTTTATGTACACTATATACAGTTGAAATTGGGAGTTTACATACACTTAGGTGAGAGTCATTAAAAATCATTTTTCAACCACTCCACAAATTTCTTGTTAACAAACTATAGTTTTGGCAAGTCAGTTAGGACATCTACTTTGTGCATGACACAAGTCATTTTTCCAACAATTGTTTAAAGACAGATTATTTCACTTATAATTCACTGTATTACAATTCCAGTGGGTCAGAAGTTTACATACACTAAGTTGACTGTGCCTTTAAATAGCTTGGAAAATTCCAGAAAATGATGTCATGGCTTTAGAAGCTTTTGATAGGCTAATTGACATCATTTGAGTCATTGGGATGTATTTCAAGGCCTACCTTCAAACTCAGTGCCTCTTGCTTGACATCAGGGGAAAATCAAAAGAAATCAGCCAAGACCTCAGAAAAAAATTGTAGACCTCCACAAGTCTGATTCATCCTTGGGAGCAATTTCCAAATACCTGAAGGTACCACGTTCATTTGTACAAACAATAGTACGCAAGTATAAACACCATGGGACCACGCAGCCGTCATACCGCTCAGGAAGGAGACACGTTCTAACTCCTAAAGATGAACGTACTTAGGTGCGAAAAGTGCAAATCACTCCCAGAACAACAGCAAAGGATCTTGTGAAGATGCTGGAGGAAACAGGTACAAAAGGCTCTATATTCACAGTAAAAACGAGTCCTATTTCGACATAACCTGAAAGACCGCTCAGCATGGAAGAAGCCACTGCTCCAAAACCACCATAAAAAAGCCAGATTATGGTTTGCAACTGCACATGGGGACAAAGATCGTACTTTTTGGAGAAATGTCCTCTGGTCTGATGAAACAAAAACAGAACTGTTTGGCCATAATGACCATCGTTATGTTTGGAGGAAAACATGACATTTCACATTCTTAAAATAAAGTGGTGATCCTAACTGACCTAAAACAGGGAATTTTTACTCAGATTAAATGTCAGGAATTGTGAAAAACTCAGTTTAAATGTATTTGGCTAAGGTGTATGTAAACTTCTGACTTCAACCGTGTGTGTGTGTGTGTGTGTGTGTGTGTGTGTGTGTGTGTGTGTGTGTGACACCCCTTAAAAATGTGTGGATACTGCTATTTCAGCCACACCCATTGCTGACAGGTGTATAAAATCTTGCACACAGCCTTGCAATCTACACAGACAAATATTGGCAATGGAATGGCCTTACTGAAGAGCTCAGAGACTTTCAACGTGGCACAGTCATAGGATAACACCTTTTCAATAAGTCAGTTGGTCAAATTTCTGCCCTGCTAGAGCTATCCCGGTCAACTGTAAGTGCTGTTATTAGTAGCAAGTGGAAATGTCTAAGAGCAACAGTCGTGAAGTGGTAGACCACACAAGCTCACAGAATGGGAGCGCCGAGTGTTGAAGCACGCAAAAAATGGTCTTTCCTCGACTGCAACACTCACTGCTGAATTCCAAATTGCCTCTGGAAGCAAAGTCAGCACAATAACTGTTTGTCGGGAGCTTTATGAAATGGGTCGCCATGGCCGAGCAGCCTCACACAAGCATAAGATCCCCATGCGCTATGCCAAGCACTGGCTGGAGTGATGTAAATGTCACCGCCATTGGACCCTGGAGCATTGGATACAAGTTCTCTGGAATTATGAATCCTGCTTCACCATCTGGCAGACCGGCGGACGACTCTGTGTTTGGCGGACACCAGGAGAACACTACCTGCCCGAATGCATAGTGGCAACTGTAAAGTTAGGTGGAGGAGGAATAATGTTTTGGTGCCATTTTTCATGGTTCGGCCTAGTCCCCTTAGTTCCAGTGAAGATACATTTTAACGCTACAGCATAGACAATTCTCTGTTTCCAACTTTGTGGCAACAGTTTGGGGAAGGCACCTTCAGCACGACAAAGGCCCCATGCACAAAGCGAGGTCAATACAGAAATGGTTACACCCCCCCAGCCTTTAACCACCTCTCCCACTATCCTAGTCCCAAACATGTGCCACTTGTGGTAGACCTTCTCTTTGCCTTATAAAATCCCCACAAAAGAACACAAATGTGCTTATATGTGGGGGGCTGTGCTTTGGCAAAGTGGATGGGGTTATATCCTTCCTGTTTGGCCCTGTCCAGGGGTATCATCGGATGGGGCCACAGTGTCTCCTGACCTCTCCTGTCTCAGCCTCCAGTATTTATGCTGCAGTAGTTTGTGTCGGGGGGTCTAAGGTCAGTTTGTTATATCTGGAGTACTTCTCCTGTCTTATCCGGTGTCCTGTGTGAATTTAAGTATGCTCTCTCTAATTCTCTCTTTCTCTCTCTCGGAGGACCTGAGCCCTAGGACCATGCCTCAGGACTACCTGGCATGATGACTCCATGCTGTCCCCAGTCCACCTGGCCGTGCTGCTGCTCCAGTTTCAACTGTTCTGCCTGCGGCTATGGAATCCTGACCTGTTCACCGGTGCTACCTGTCCCAGACCTGCTGTTTTCAACTCAATATCCTTTCCTTTCATGACGCAGTTTATTTTTTGTCTCCTAGGAATTCCTGCGTCGCATGACTGGATGGTTGGTGGACAAGCACTCATACACACATGTTGAATTAGCTGTATTAATAAAGTTGACCTCTTCAATCTGAGTCTTGATGCAGTGTTGTCTTTTCCCCCCATCTATATAAAAGTATACTGTATATAGGCCTACTGCAGAAATTACAAGTAGGTGTCATGCAGGACACATTTGAGTTTGAATCCTGTATAATTAAAATTGTGCAGTATTGCTCCTGTAGGCTAGTCCTACAAGAAAGATGATCATACTGCAGGTAGTATGAGTAGGATTTATGTTTGGAACAGTAAGATCCATGCAAGACCGTTCCTGCAGGAAATGTCTAAATTAAATTCTGAGCTACTTCCTGGAGGAATTATAAGAATCCTGCAGGATTGGTCCTGCAAAACCATTCCTGCAGGAATCCTGCTGGTTGTCCTACAGGAAAATGATCACAAAAATCCTGTGGGATTTCCTGCAGAAGAATAATCTTCTGTAATTTAGTGCTTTTTTATTTTAAAAAGTCAAATAACAGCATACCGGCATTTCAGGTTGATGACAACAGCCACGCGAATACAACAGGTTTGTTAGCAAATCACTTTTGTGAAATCGACACATAATATTGTTGGAAAAAGAAGGCCGCTCGTTGCCGCTATAGTAATTTAAAGAGATGCCACTTCGGGTTCTAAACGATTAATGAGCAAACTTCAAAACGAGGCCAAATCAGGAAGTCCAGCCCCCCTTTAAAAATACACCAGTGGCACTTAACAACAACTGCTTAAAATAAGAGTAATTCTAAGACTTCCAAGAATAAAGTGTGATAGGAGGAGAGATACACTAGGTCTAAGTATACTGCTCTATATTTTACGAACAGACCACACTTCCCAACTCTCATGTATACAACTTGTCACCGCCAGTCACGCACATTGCACACCACGACTGGAAAGAAGCACAACACTGCTGCGTCAGCATTCGCCTAATCAAATAGCCGAATGGAATAACTCCTTCATTAATTCATCTGTGTTTACATAGCCTCTCTTCAGGCACAGATTTGACCCGTCACAATACAGTGAATAAATCATACCAAGGAGGAGATTAAGGTTATAATGATTTAATCCCACGGTGGCTAGGCTGGGTCACACGAGCTGAATCCCAAATCAACCCTTAGCTTGCCCATTGTCAGAATCCTACGCGTCGACTACTGGATTCGACAGATTCTTATACTAAATGGAGGTGTGGAATAGTCCCATATCAGAATCAAACACACAACCTCAGTGCTGTTAGTGTCATTATACTTAAACTACCTGACCTTAACCACCATAACGAATACATTATCATCGTCCTCATGGTTTAATGAAGTGGGTTCCCACACAAAGTTAAGACAGACGGTCTTCCTTTAGTGATGTTTAAATCTTTTTGTCTTGCAGCAGCAGGGGAAATTTCACACGGACGTTTCAGACAACACTTTGTTCTTGTGTCCGAATTGGGTTCACCCTGGGGGTTAGTTTAAATAAAGGCCAATATACAAAAAAATGACTTCCTACATTGAATAAATGTTCCGCCCGATGATGTAAAATGGCTCTGTATCGTCAAATGAGAACTTGGCAAACTGCCGTTAACAATGACTGTAGTTATAGCTAGACAAAGCCCTTAGAAAAAGTAAACCGGAGTCAGACTCGGTGCTAGTGAAAAATAAGGCAGAGGAGAGATGTGTGTGGATAGATATCTTTATTTTATTTTTTTACACTTCCTCCTCACAGTGAGAAAGTCTGGTTCTGTCTGTGCTGCTGTCTGCGCTGAAAGATTAAATCATCAACTGTTAGGGGTATGGGCTTGCCCTACAGGGCCTACAGTACATCTCGTTTGCTCTTATTGCCCCTAAAACAAGCATTAAAGGACACTTTGGTATTTTGGAAATGAGGCCCGTTATCTACTTCCCCAGAGTCAGATGAACACGTGGATACCATTTTTATGTCTCTGCGTGCAGTTTGAAGGAAGTTGCTAACTGGCACTAGAGCAATTGCTAACTAGCGTTAGCATAATGACTGGAATGTCTTCCATAGAAAAGTTTGTGGTCATACGTACATCCTTAAAAACATAGGTGCTGGGCTAATCAAGAATAAGGCCCGCACACTCAAAGCTTCCAATTCATCCCTTCATTGACTACGATTCAATCCGAAACGGATCTTCGTCAGGTCAAACAAACAAACTGAGTGCTCGCTTCCCAAAATATACACATTTCACCTCGCATGACCATTACCCACATGACAGGGTTTGGAAACCATTCAATTCACTTTTGTGCATAAAAATCATCATTAAAATCACATAAATACATATGGTCAGAAAGAATTATATACATACAAATGGGTTCAAGTTTTTAAAAAACCTAGGCAACCGTAAAAAAAAGTTTATGGAAACTTTTGGAATACCTGCCTACATGACCATTTCGCGCACTAGGCGTGGTGGTCGTAGATATAATTCCAGTTACAGAATCTAATATATGTACAAAATGACCAAGTAGGAGACCTGGAAGCGAGGACAAATGAACGTGACACATTCGTGTAAGAAATGGTCTGATATCAAACTCCTGGTTCAGACCTTTATGGAGACACGGTACACAAACGGTGAATTCAATACAATTCCCTTGTCAATAATAGATCTCCCCCCTCCTAGGAGTCGTAACACGTTCTATATCAATGTGTCCCAGAAGAGATAATGTTGTGACGAGCCGCCATGAAATGTGCAGCCACAGGATTTCTCTCAAATATCCTGATATTACTCTGGTGTTCCGCTATCCTTGTTTGTGGAACACGTAATGATGCCCTTAATCTTAACGGCCTTGCCAGTCATTGCGCTGACGCTAAGTTAGCATTGGCTCACAAAACTACCTCCAACTTCCTTCATACTGGACACAGAGACGAGTACATCTCCCTCTGGGGAAGTAGATCAAGAGCATAATTGTCAAAAATCCCAAAATCCCATCTCTTTAATGCTTGTTTTAGGGGCAATAAAAGCGGACATCACTGTAGACCCTGTAGGGCAGGCGACTGACTGTCTGTGGGTCAGACCCGTGTTTGGAGCCCATGTAGGTTCTGATGGCAGTCTATGATATTGGTATCTCTAGTTCGCAACACTAACTCCCAACTTCCTCCATACTGGACACAGAGACATATAAATGGTATCCACGAGTTCATCAGACTCTGAGGAAGTAGATAAAAGGGGAAAATCCCAAAGTATCCCTGTAAGCTTTATCAAATAATCATCTTTGGGAACAGAAAAACATTGAGCAGACATTCGCTTTTTTTCTATGCACCGTCTCACTCACCGCATGCCATGGCCGCATCGATGCACAGATCCTCAGCCACATAGTTCCCTGAAGGATAGGTGAGGTCTGGGCTATTGGTCCCGCCCCTGCCCAGGTTGTACAGGTGTACCGTCAGACAGGGAGGGGCTACTACCTGTTTGGGCTCGGCGACATGAAGTGGGTCTAGGACACAGCCATTCTGATTGGACGAGGGACATACTGGACACTCCATGTCCATGTGTGGCTCAGCAGATACATCCACCTAAAGGGGGAGATTGGAGGAGAAAGAGAAGAGAAGGAGAGAGGAGACCGAGTGTAGGAGATAGAAAGAAGAGCGTGAGGAGAGTTAGAGGCGAGGGGAGAAGACAGCAAGAGCAGAGAGAAATAGGGGGGAAAGCGCAAAAGAAAGTAAGAAAGGGGAAGATGGAGGGGGGGCAGAGGGGAGTCAGTTAGCACAGTTGACTTTATCTGCTCTGCTTAGTTTACAGTTATGCTATAGCAGGGGGGCGACAGGTAGCCTAGTGGTTAGAGCGTTGGACTAGTAACCCGAAAGCTTGCAAGATCGAATCCCCGAGCTGACAAGGTAAAAATCTGTCGTTCTGCCCCTGAACAAGGCAGTTAACCCACTGTTCCTAGGCCGTCATTGACAATAAGAATTTGTTCTTAACTGACTTGCCTGGTTAAATAAAGGTCAAATAAAACATTTAAAATAAATAGCTGTTTCTGAGATTAGAATAACTAACCAAGCTTACCATACACTTCCAAGTGTGAATGCCTGTCAGGTAGGGCTGGGCCATATGTCCAAAATATATCACATTATTTAAAAAAGAATAATAATAATAATAATTACAGTAAGACACTTGTGTTTTTGAATAATAAAAGTTCAAAATTGACTTTGAGTAGGCGTGACCCTAGGGTGGCAACACATACATGCCAAGTGATTTCAATGTGCCAAATGTCCCCTCACAGAATTAGAGAGATGCAAACACCGGCGAAATCGTGAGCTCAGGAAATAATGCTGCTCGTTACCTCCCGCATCCCATTGTGTCCACAAGAGACTAGACGCTGGCAGATGCATTCCCTTGGGGGAAAGGAAATGGGTTAACCACGTACAGTGTGTTTACAGTGCCTTGCGAAAGTATTCGGCCCCCTTGAACTTTGCGACCTTTTGCCACATTTCAGGCTTCAAACATAAAGATATAAAACTGTATTTTTTTGTGAAGAATCAACAACAAGTGGGACACAATCATGAAGTGGAACGACATTTAGTGGATATTTCAAACTTTTTTAACAAATCAAACTGAAAAATTGGGCGTGCAAAATTATTCAGCCCCTTTACTTTCAGTGCAGCAAACTCTCTCCAGAAGTTCAGTGAGGATCTCTGAATGATCCAATGTTGACCTAAATGACTAATGATGATAAATACAATCCACCTGTGTGTAATCAAGTCTCCGTATAAATGCACCTGCACTGTGATAGTCTCAGAGGTCCGTTAAAAGCGCAGAGAGCATCATGAAGAACAAGGAACACACCAGGCAGGTTCGAGATACTGTTGTGAAGAAGTTTAAAGCCCGATTTGGATACAAAAAGATTTCCCAAGCTTTAAACATCCCAAGGAGCACTGTGCAAGCGATAATATTGAAATGGAAGGAGTATCAGACCACTGCAAATCTACCAAGACCTGGCCGTCCCTCTAAACTTTCAGCTCATACAAGGAGAAGACTGATCAGAGATGCAGCCAAAAGGCCCATGATCACTCTGGATGAACTGCAGAGATCTACAGCTGAGGTGGGAGACTCTGTCCATAGGACAACAATCAGTCGTATATTGCACAAATCTGGCCTTTATGGAAGAGTGGCAAGAAGAAAGACATTTCTTAAAGATATCCATAAAAAGTGTTGTTTAAAGTTTGCCACAAGCCACCTGGGAGACACACCAAATATGTGGAAGAAGGTGCTCTGGTCAGATGAAACCAAAATTGAACTTTTTGGCAACAATGCAAAACGTTATGTTTGGCGTAAAAGCAACACAGCTGAACACACCATCCCCACTGTCAAACATGGTGGTGGCAGCATCATGGTTTGGGCCTGCTTTTCTTCAGCAGGGACAGGGAAGATGGTTAAAATTGATGGGAAGATGGATGGAGCCAAATACAGGACCATTCTGGAAGAAAACCTGATGGAGTCTGCAAAAGACCTGAGACTGGGACGGAGATTTGTCTTCCAACAAGACAATGATCCAAAACATAAAGCAAAATCTACAATGGAATGGTTCAAAAATAAACATATCCAGGTGTTAGAATGGCCAAGTCAAAGTCCAGACCTGAATCCAATCGAGAATCTGTGGAAAGAACTGAAAACTGCTGTTCACAAATGCTCTCCATCCAACCTCACTGAGCTCAAGCTGTTTTGCAAGGAGGAATGGGAAAAAATTTCAGTCTCTTGATGTGCAAAACTGATAGAGACATACCCCAAGCGACTTACAGCTGTAATCGCAGCAAAAGGTGGCGCTACAAAGTATTAACTTAAGGGGGCTGAATAATTTTGCACGCCCAATTTTTCAGTTTTTGATTTGTTAAAAAAGTTTGAAATATCCAATAAATGTCGTTCCACTTCATGATTGTGTCCCACTTGTTGTTGATTCTTCACAAAAGAATACAGTTTTATATCTTTATGTTTGAGGCCTGAAATGTGGCAAAAGGTCGCAAAGTTCAAGGGGGCCGAATACTTTCGCAAGGCACTGTATGTACCATATTTAATTAAGGGCGTTTTCACATTTGAAATTCATTACCCTGTTTCGGTTTCCTGGAGCGTTTGAGAATTCTATAGAATACAGTGCATTTGGAAAGTATTCAGACCCCTTCCCTTTTTTCACATTTTGTTACGTTAGCCTTTTTCTAAAATGGATAAAATAATTTTGCCTCAATCTACACACAAGACCCTATAATGACAATGCGAAAAGGTTTAGTTATTTATTATAGATTTAAAAAAAACAGAAATACCTTATCTACAGAAGTATTTAGACCCTTTGCTATGAGACTCAAAATTGAGCTCATGTGCATCCTGTTTCCATGGATCCTCCTTGAGATGTTTCTACAACTTGATTGAAGTCCACCTGTTAATTTTTCTACCATTACTAAAATATCAAAATATATGGATATGATTTGGAAAGGCACACACACCTGTCTATATAAAATGTCACAGTTAACAGTGCATGTCATAGCAAAAACCAAGCCATGAGGTTGAAGGAATTGTCCGTAGAGCGAGACAGGAGCCAAACTGAGTAAATCGGGAGAAGGACCTTAGTCAGGGAGTTGACCAAGAACCTAATGGTCACTCTGACAGAGTTCCAGAGTACCTCTGTGGAGATGGGAGAACCTTCCAGAAGGACAACCCTCTCTGCAGCACTCCACCAATCAGGCCTTTATGGTAGAGGGACCAGATGGAAGCCACTCCTCAGTAAAAGGCACATGACAGCCCGCTTGGTGTTTGCCAAAAGTTACCTAAAGACTGAGAAACAAGATTCTCTGGTCTGATGAAACCAAGTTTTAAATCTTTGGCCTGAATGCCAAGCGTCACATCTGGAAGAAACCTGGCAGCATCTCTATGGTGAAGCATGGTGGTGGCAGCATCATGCTGTGAGGATTTTTTCAGCGGCAGGGACTGTGAGACTAGTTCGGATCGAGGGAAAGATGAACGGAGCAAAGTACAGAGAAATCCTTGATGAAAATCTGCTGCAGAGCGGTCAGGACCTGACTGGGGCGAAGGTTCCCCTTCCAACAGGACAATGACCCTAAGCACACAGCTAAGACAACGCAGGAGTGGCTTCGGGATAAGTCTCTAAATGTCCTTGAGTGGCCCAGCCAAAGCCCGGACTTGAACACGATTGAACAACTCTGGAGAGACCTGTCAGTCAAATGACCATCAGCTGTTATATGTCAACTAGGCTTACTTTTACTTTGCTGCTTTTTGGGTGAAGTTTGTCGACGGTCATTTTTTTTCATGACGGACTTCACACATAATAGGCGGTTACACGATTATACAATTACTGTGCCAGCCCTACAGCTTCCCTATGAATCAGGGCTGAACCTGAGGACGGTGTAGATGTCACGGACTCTGCAAAGCAGTATCTACCTACCTACCGGCAGATAATTGTTGGCATTCTACAGTACATGGCATCAAGATGATAATGAGCAAATCTGATCAGATACCATTATGTATGAAATCAATAAAGAATATAAAACAAGAGGCTAAAAAAAACAAGTACACCATAATTAGGCTCCATTTTTAGTAGCTAAAACATTCCCTGGCCTTGGTCAGATATTTAGATCTCTCTCGTAATGTTTTCCTTATTGACATCTCCGCCTGAGGAAGTCTTACCCCGTAATCTATGGATTTCACGACTGGGAATACAGCAACATTATCTCTGCGGCCAAAAGGAAGGCCTCTAAAAATGTTGGCCCGAAAATATGGCGCCATTGGCCACACACACTACCCCAAACTAACTTTGCCACCGCTGCTGAACAAAAATCCTATGGGAAGCACTAGAATTGGTGACGTGAGAATAGTCTACACTTGTAGCTGACTTCTGAAAAGCACTCGGGCACTGCCATTATGCTAGTACATCACGTCATCAGTAATAACGATGGAAAGTAAGTGCAAACCAAAACGTATGCTAAACAAGGTCCATATTAACCAGCAGTCAAAACATGTTTCAAGCTATCATTGCGTCACACAATGGACTGCTTATTGTGCTTCAGTTCTTCAATGTGTCATTTGGGGAGTCCCTGCAGACCGATACCAGGAAAAAGGAAGTGAACATAAAAGTAGGTCGACACGTAACGTATAGCTTCGGCCTAACTGTGACTATTTACACAGATTGCTAGACGTGACACACTTCCTCTATTAGAATCCTTGCATTTCTCTAGAATTTTCAGCATACACAGCTCCGATCATATAGGTAGTAGCCCAGGCAGAGCTGAAAATGACAAGAGAAGCAAAAGTAGCTGTGGTCAACTGATGTAGGCTACTAACTCTACATCACGTGGTTGCTCGGTCTCACACATGAACAATTGTCATGGGCTAAATTCATTTCTACAGCTGTTTGAACTCCAACAGGTGGGAAAAGTTAAGTCACATGTGCATCCCAAATGACACCCCATTCCGTTTATAGTGCACTACTTTTTGACCAGAGCACTAAGGGGAATAGGGTCAGGGAGATCGACTTCGAAATTGGAAGTCTACCCATGTACTGAGGACCTCGGGAAATGCCTTCAAAACCAGCCCCTAGGTGCAAAAGTGAGCGTTATTACCATCAAGAGCGCTTGGGTTTGCTACGGTGTTGTGGACAGGAATGGTGTCCATAATATATCTGTATTAATAGTGGAATGATAGTGTTTCACAGTATTACTTGCCCACCAGTGTTGTGACTGGCTGTGACTCGCCTATTGATTTCTCCCGCCGGAGTGGTATCCGTAGTCAAAGCTATTTATTCTGACTGTGATATATTGTGGAAATTGCTCTGTTATTTCCTGGTTGCTAAAATTCGCTCAATTTAAGTTTGTGAGAAAACAAGCAATGTGTACATCAATGTGTGCATATCATCTAAATCTCTTCTTTTTTTTTTTTACATTTTATTTACAGCTGTTTGAAGCTGGTAGACCAAACCTGAAAGTAAAAAGACTGGAGAGCTAATCTGCCATGTTAAAGGGAAATGGGATGCGGGGAAGACTAGTTTTGAATGCACTAGGCTGCATTCAAAACATATCTCCCTGTGAAACACTATCATTTCACTATTACTGCAGATATATTATGGATATTTATTGAAATCACAAAAATAAAAATAAAAAGCATCCCCAGTCTAGCACCTTTAACAATTCAGAATGAGGGCTTGAACTAAACGCTGAAATTTGGAGAAATGGAACGATACAGAGAAGCAGGAGCAACCCAGCGTATCAAAAACACTTTGAAATGTGACATTTGGAGCAGAGTATGTGAGCGGAGCTGGAGAGGAGCGTGCCCAATTTGACTGGAGTGGGGAGCGAGATTCGCAAAGGATGGATTTTTGGCCTTCTCGCCCACTCCAATAGCACTCACTTCACGAGCTCAGGGAGTACCCGGCCCAGCATGAATTTGTAGTCGACTTGTGTGCTGCTTTAAGCCCCTTGCTTTATAGCTACTGCCATGGAGATCGCTAAATATTTTCATAAAGAAACTGATAACACAGTTGCAAAATCAAGGTGACTTACAAAGATGGACCAAGAGCAAGAGGGAATGCGTGGATGTAGTGTTCACAACTAAATAATCATTGTGGAACCTGAAAATACACAAATCCCAAAAGCATGACGGTGAAGGATACTTACTACAAGCTAAAAGAAAGGAACGAGGTGGGTAGCTAATTAGGTGTCATTGTAGCAAAGTATTAATAATAAAAAAATCGGATCTTTCAAAATTTTTCATTTTTGTTAAATTATCTATACAATAAGCCATAATTGACTTTGGCTAAACCTGGCATATTCCAACTTTCAAGGAGCTTTCACTTTTAAAATTGGGTTGTTTTTGCCTAAAAACCTTTAAGCCTACCTATAGAACCCTCTTAGGACTCACTTCCCCCATCTGAGATATCTACTGCAGCCCTCATCTTCCGAATACAACACCCGTTCTGACAGTCTCATGCTGTTAAAGGTCCCCAAAGCACACACATCTTTGGGTCGTTTCCAGTTTGCTGCAGCTAGCGACTGGAACGAGCTGCAAGAAACACTCAAACTGAACAGTTCTCAATCTCTTCATTCAAAGACTCAATAATGGACACTCTTACTGGCAGTTGTGGCTGTATTGAGTGACGTATTGTTGTCTACACGTACAGTGCCACTGACACGGCCTGCAACGAAAACATGCAGACTCTCTTTCACTGCAGCCGAGGTGAGTAAGACATTTAAACGTGTTAACCCTCGCAAGGCTGCAGGCCCAGACGGCATCCCCAGCCGCGCCCTCAGAGCATGCGCAGACCAGCTGGCCGGTGTGTTTACGGACATATTCAATCAATCCCTATACCAGTCTGCTGTTCCCACATGCTTCAAGAGGGCCACCATTGTTCCTGTTCCCAAGAAAGCTAAGGTAACTGAGCTAAACGACTACCACCCCGTAGCACTCACTTCCGTCATCATGAAGTGCTTTGAGAGACTAGTCAAGGACCATATCACCTCCACCCTACCTGACACCCTAGACCCACTCCAATTTGCTTACCGCCCAAATATGTCCACAGACGATGCAATCTCAACCACACTGCACACTGCCCTAACCCATCTGGACAAGAGGAATACCTATGTGAGAATGCTGTTCATCGACTACAACTTGGCATTCAACACCATAGTACCCTCCAAGCTCGTCATCAAGCTCGAGACCCTGGGTCTCGACCCCGCCCTGTGCAACTGGGTACTGGACTTCCTGACGGGCCGCCCCCAGGTGGTGAGGGTAGGCAACAACATCTCCTCCCCGCTGATCCTCAACACTGGGGCCCCACAAGGGTGCGTTCTGAGCCCTCTCCTGTACTCCCTGTTCACCCACGACTGCGTGGCCACGCACGCCTCCAACTCAATCATCAAGTTTGCGGACGACACAACAGTGGTAGGCTTGATTACCAACAACGACGAGACAGCCTACAGGGAGGAGGAGTGATTAAGGAGATGATTGTGGACTTCAGGAAACAGCAGAGGGAACACCCCCCTATCCACATCGATGGAACAGTAGTGGAGAGGGTAGCAAGTTTTAAGTTCCTCGGCATACACATCACAGACAAACTGAATTGGTCCACTCACACAGACAGCATCGTGAAGAAGGCGCAGCAGCGCCTCTTCAACCTCAGGAGGCTGAAGAAATTCGGTTTGTCACCAAAAGCACTCACAAACTTCTACAGATGCACAATCGAGAGCATCCTGGCGGGCTGTATCACCGCCTGGTACGGCAACTGCTCCGCCCACAACCGTAAGGCTCTCCAGAGGGTAGTGAGGTCTGACACTGACACTGACTCAACTCCAGCCACTTTAATAATGGGAATTGATGGGAAATGATGTAAATATATCACTAGCCACTTTAAACAATGCTACCTTATATAATGCTACTTACCCTACATTATTCATCTCATATGCATACGTATATACTGTACTCTATATCATCGACTGCATCCTTATGTAATACATGTATCACTAGCCACTTTAACTATGCCACTTTGTTTACATACTCACCTCATGTATATACTGTACTCGATACCATCTACTGTATCCTGCCTATGCTGCTCTGTACCATCACTCATTCATATATCCTTATGTACATATTCTTTATCCCCTTACACTGTGTATTAGACAGTAGTTTTGGAATTGTTAGTTAGATTACTTGTTGGTTATTACTGCATTGTCGGAACTAGAAGCACAAGCATTTCGCTACACTCGCATTAACATCTGCTAACCATGTGTATGTGACAAATAAAATTTGATTTGATTTTGATACCTTCCTTCCCTTTGTGCTGTTGTCTGTGCCCAATCATGTTTCTACCATGTTGTGGTGCCACCATGTTATGTTGTGTTGTCGTCATGTGTTGCCGACTTAATATGTTGTCGTCTTAGGTCTCTCTTTATGTAGTGTTGCGTGTTTAGTTCAATATTTTTATTCGATTTTTAATCCCAGCCCGTCCCCGCAGGAGGCCTTTTGGTAGGCCGTCAATAAGAATTTGTTCTTAACCTTTATTTAACTAGGCAAGTCAGTTAAACACAAAAACAATCATATTAATAGAAAAATTATAATAATCTGTGGCTCTCCTCTCTCTGGAGAGAGGATATTCTCCACCGCTGGCCTGCTCTGCAGACAATGAGCAGACTCTGGCCAAACTCGTGTTTCTAAAATTGAATTGAAAGGCACTGTAGACGGACCCTAATAATTAAAAACATGTTTATAAGTAAGTCAAAGCCTATATGTGCAATTTATAGACTACAATGATTCAATACAACAAAATGTTGTTTAAATGCTGAGCGCCAGGGCCTCCCAGGTGGAGCAGTGGTCTCTGGGTTCCCGCCCAGGCTCTGTTGCAGTTGGCCGCGACTGGGAGGTCCCTGGGGTGACGCACAATTGGCCTAGCGTCGTCTGGGTTAGGGAGGCTTTGGCCGGTGGGGATATCCTTGTTTCATCGCGCACCAGCGACTCCTGTAGCGGGCCAGGCGCAGTGCGCGCTAACCAAGGTCGCCAGGTGCACGGTGTTTCCTCCGACACATTGGTGCGGCTGGATTCCGGATTGGATGGCGCTGTGTTAAGAAGCAGTGTGGCTTGGTTGGGTTGTGTATCGGAAGACGCATGACTTTCAACCTTCGTCTCTCCCGAGCCTGTACGGGAGTTGTAGCGATGAGACAAGATAGTAGCTACTAAACAATTGAATACCACGAAATTGGGGAGAAAAAAGGGGGGTAAAAATTCAACAAAAAAACACTGAGCGCCTAATGTCACGACTCCTTACCAACCTAGTCCGTCACACCCGCAAACGCTTCACAATGCATTTCTTTGTACACTATAGACTTGAAATAATATTGCCTAAATAATTCATTTTGGTTC
The DNA here is from genome assembly GCF_013265735.2 of Oncorhynchus mykiss. Lineage (NCBI taxonomy): Eukaryota > Metazoa > Chordata > Actinopteri > Salmoniformes > Salmonidae > Oncorhynchus > Oncorhynchus mykiss. The sequence goes on along the minus strand of NC_048569.1, from coordinate 46,232,736 downwards.
CTTCTTAGGCTCCCTGTCTAGCTACGGAAACATTTAGAATGTTTACAGTGCATTCGGAAAATTCAGACCCCTTTGACTTTTTCAAAATTGTGACATTACAGCCTTACTCTAAAATGTATTCAAATCTACACTCAATACCCCATAATGATGAAGCAAAAACAGGTTTACAATTGTTTTTAAATGAAATATCACATTTACATACAGTACCAGTCAATGGTTAGGACACACCAAAACTTTCGAGGTTTATTTTTTATTTTTACTATTTTCTACATATAAATAATAGATATAGAATAATAACGAAGACATCAAAACAATGAAATAACACATACGGAATCATGTAGTAAACAAAAAAAAGTAAAAATATATTTTAGATTCTTCAAAGTAGCCAGCCACCCTTTGCCTTGACAGCTTTGCACCCTCTTGGTACTCTCAACCAGCTTCATGAGGTTGTCATCTGGAATGCATTTCAATTAACAGGCGTTCCTTGTTAAAAGTTCATTTGTGAAGTTTCCTTCCTTCTTAATGCATTTTAACCAATCAATCAGTTGTGTTGTGACAAGGTAGGGGTGGTATACAGAAGATAGCCCTATTTGGTAAAAGACCAAGTCCATATTATGGCAAGAACAGCTCAAATAATCAAAGAGAAATGACAGTCCATCATTGCTGTAAGACATGAAGGTCAATCAATATGGAACATTTCAAGAACTTTGAAAGTTTCTTCAAGTGCAATCGCAAAAATCATCAAGCATTATGATGAAACTGGCTCTCACGAGGACCGCTACAGGAAAAGAAGACCCAGTTACCTCTGCTGCAGAGGATAAGTTCATTAGAATTACCAGCCATAGAAATTGCAGCCCAAATAAATTCTTCAGAGTTCAAGTAACAAACATTGTAAAATAAACTGTTCAGAGGAGACTGCGTGAATCAGGCATTCATGGTCGATTTGCTGCAAAGAAACCACTACTAAAGGACATTAATAATAAATTAGAGACTTGTTTGGGCCAAGAAACACAAGCAATGGACATTAGATCGGTGGAAATCTGACCTTTTGGCTGATGAGTCCAAATTTGACATTTTTGGTTCCAACCTCCGTGTCTTTGTAAGTGAACGGATTTACTCCGCATGTGTGGTTCCCACCGTGAAGCATGGAGGAGGTGGTGTTTTTCTGGTGACACTGATTTATTTAGAATTCAAGGCATAGTGGGACTTGAGGGAAAAATTATGTATTCACCTTATTTGTTGAATATGTAACAATTATTTACTTAAAGAGTAAGATATTTCGGTCCTGCTAATGCTGAGTTTTATGGTGTCCACTCTAGCTTCCTGCAGCTAGTCTGGGTGTCGTGGACATGGGTTTTACTAGAGATAGCTGGAGCTGGCAATTGATTGACCTGGTGATAAAACCTACAGATGGCATTCCAGTGACAGAATGTAGGGTGATTGTAACTGGGTTACAGAGGAGTAGAACAATGCTTCATTGTCTCATATTCCTGGCATCTGGGGAACTAAGTCAAACACCATCCTACGTAGAAAACCAAGGTGGCTTATGGGAAGGTTAGAAATGACTGACTAAGTAATCTTGGTATGAGCAATTTAAAAACTGTGCATCGTCTGTAAAGGCTCTCAGCCTAACAGTCAGAACAAGAATGTTGGGCTGACTGTCTCATTACTGCAATAATTCATCGATATTAAATAAAGATGATTGTTTGAAGAACTGACCAAGTCTCTCTCAGTACTGAATTTCCACGACAGACTATCAATTGTTTTTCAACAGGACAATGACCCAAAGCACCTCCAGAGTGTGTAAGAAGTGATGGAGTGCTGCATCAGATGACCTGGCCTCCACAATCACCCGACCTCAACCCAATTGAGATGGTTTGGGATGAGTTGGACCGCAGAGTGAAGGAAAAGCAGCCAACAAGTGCTCAGCTTGTGGAAAATCCTTCAAGACTGTTGGAAAATAATTGCAGACGAAGCTGGTTGAGAGAATGCCAAGAGTGTACAAATTATTTGGTTACTAGATGATTCCATGGGTGTTATTTCATAGTTTTGATGTCTTCACTATTATTCTACAATGAATGAGGAAGTGTGTCCAAACTTTTGACTGGTACTGCAAATTTTCAGGCCCTTTACTCAGTACTTTGTTGAAGAATCTTTGGCAGCAATTACAGCCTTGAGTCTTCTTGGTATTACGCTACAAGCTTGGCACACCTGTATTTGGGGAGTTTCTCCAATTCTTCTCTGCAGATTCTCCAAAGCTCTGTCAGGTTGGATGGGGAGCTCTGCCTCTGGCTGGGCCACTCAAGGACATTCAGAGACTTGTCCCGAAGCCATTCCTGCGATGTCTTGGTTGTGTGCTTAGGGTCATTATCCTGTTGGAAGGTGAACCTTGGCCCCAGTCTGAGGTCCTGAGCAGGTTTTCATCAAGGATCTCTATACTTGGCTCCATTCATGTGACTAGTCTCCCATCCCTGCCACTGAAAAACATCCCCACAGCATGATGCTACCACCACCATGCATCACCGTAGGGATGGTGCCTGGATTCCTCCAGATGTGACACTTGGCATTCTGGCCAAAGTGTTCAATCTTGGTTTCATCAGACCATAGAATCTTGTTTCTCATGGTCAGAGTCCTTTCGGTGCCATTTGGCAAACTCCAAGCGGGCTGTATTTTACTGAAGAGTGGCTTCCGTCTGGTCTCACTACCATAAAGGCCGGATTGGTAGAGAGCTGTAGAGATGGTTGTCCTTCTGGAAGGTTCTCCCATCTCCACAGAGGAACTCTGGAGCTCTTTCAGAGTGACCATCAGGTTCTTTGTCAACTCCCTGACCAAGGCCCGTCTCCCCCGAATTGCTCAGTTTGACCGGGTGTCCAGCTCTAGTTAGAGTCTTGGTGGTTCCAAGCTTCTTACATTTAAGAATAATGGAGGACACCGTGTTCTTGGGACATTCAATGCTGCAGAATTTTATGGTACCCTTCCCCAGATCTGTGCCTCGACACAGTCCTGTCTCGGAACGCTAGTTGACAATTACTTCGACCACATGGCTTGTTTTTTTCTCTGACATGCACTCTGGGACCTTATATAGACAGGTGTGTGCACCTTCCCAAATAATGTCCAATCAACTGAATTTACCACAGGTGGACTCCAATGAAATTGTAGAAACATTTCAAGGATGATAAATGGAAAGGATTCACCTGAGCTCAATTTCAAGTCCCATTGTAAAGGGTCTGAATTAGAGGTCAACCGATTATGATTTTTTCAACGCCGATACCGATTATTGGAGAACCAAAAAAAAAAAAGCCAATACCGATTAATCGGCCAATTTATTTATAATAATGTCAATTACAACAATACTGAATGAACACTTACTTTAACTTAATATAATGCATCAATAAAATCCATTTAGCCTCAAATAAACAATGAAACATGTTCAATTTGGTTGAAATAATGCAAAAACAAAGTGTTGGAGAAGAAAGTAAAATTGCAATATGTGCCATGTAAAAAAGCTTACGTTTAAGTTCCTTGCTCAGAACATATGAAAGCTGGTGGTTCAATATTCTCAGTTCTTCAATATTCCCAGTTAAGAAGTTTTAGGTTGTAGTCATTATAGGAAATATAGGACTATTTCTCTCTATACCATTTGTATTTCATATACCTTTGACGATTGGATGTTCTTATAGGCACTTTAGTATTTCCAGTGTAACAGTATAGCTTCCTTCCATCTCCTCGCCCCTACCTGGGCTTGAACCAGGAACACATTGAAGCTTCCACCCTCGAAGCATCGTTACCCATCGCTCCACAAAAGCCGCGGCCCTTGCAGAGCAAGGGGAACAACTACTTCAAAGTCTCAGAGCAAGTGACGTTTCCAATTGAAACACTATTAGCGCGCACCCTGTTAACTAGCTAGCCATTTCACATCGGTTACACCAGCCTAATCTCGTGAGTTGATAGGCTTAAAGTCATAAACAGCTCAATGCTTCAAGCACAGCGAAGAGATGCTGGCAAACACACAAAAGTGCTGTTTGAATGAATGCTTATGAGCCTGCTGCTGCCTACCACCGCTCATTCAGACTGCTCTATCAAATATCAAATTATAGACTTAATTGTAACATAATAACACACAGAAATACGAGCCTTAGGTCATTAATATGGTCAAATCCGGAAACTATCATTTCGAAAACAAAACGTTTATTATTTCAGTGAAAAACGGAACCGTTACGTATTTTATCTAACGGGTGGCATCCATAAGTCTAAATATTCCTGTTACATTGCACAACCTTCAATGTTATGTCATAATAACGTATAATTCTGGCAAATTAGTTCGCAAAGAGCCAGGCGGCCCAAACTGTTGCATATACCCTGACTCTGTTGCACAGAGCGCAAGAGAAGTAACAATTTCCCTAGTTTAATATTGCCTGCTAACCTGGATTTATTTTAACTAAATATGCAGGTTTAAAAATATATACTTCTGTGTATTGATTTTAAGAAAGGCATTGATGTTTATGGTTAGGTACATTCGTGCAAAGATTGTGATTTTTTCGCAAATGCGATTGTGTTAAATCATTCCCCGTTTGGCAAAGTTGGCTGTCTTTGTAAGGAACAAATAGTCTTCACACAGTACGCAACGAGCCAGGAGGCCCAAACTGCTGCATATACCCTGACTCTGTTGCACAGAGAAGAGAAGTGATACAATTTCCCTAGTTAAAATAAATTCATGTTAGCAGGCAATATTAACTAAATATGCAGGTTTAAAAATATATACTTGTGTATTGATTTTAAGAAAGGCGTTGATGTTTATGGTTAGGTACACATTAGTGCAACGACAGGGATTTTTTCGCGAATGCGCTCGTTAAAACCCGTTTGGCGAAGTAGGCTATGACTCAATGATAAATTAACAGGCACCGCAACGATTATATGCAACGCAGGACAAGCTAGATAAATTAGTCATGTGTAGTCAACTAGTGATTATGTTAAGTTTGTTTTTTACAAGATATGTTTAATGCTAGCTAGCACCCTACCTTGGCTCCTTGCTGCACTCGCATAACAGGTAGTCAGCCTGCCACGCAGTCTCCACGTGTAGTGCAATGTAATTGGCCATGATTGGTGTCCAAAAATGCCGATTACCGATTGTTAAGAAAACTTGAAATCGGCCATTCCGATTAAATCGGTCGACCTCTAGTCTGAATACTATTTTTGTTCTTTTATTTGTAATAAATTAGCTACATTTTGCTTTGTCATGATGGGGTATTGCGTGTAGATTTTTTGGGGAAAAGAATTAAATAGATTTTAGAATAAGGCTGTAACGTAACAAAATGTGGAAAATGTCAGGGAGAACACTTTCTGAATGCACCGTATATACTGTTTAATATGACATGTAGCCTACTTGAAATGAGCACCTTACATTCACCTTCTCATGTTGATTAAAATACTTTTCATTCCAATCATATGGTTTGGTTTCAACACTTCAAAACCAATGGTAGGTCCCGGTAGTCAAAAAAAAATAGATGTTGGTTAAATTGTGATTTTAATGAATGGAGCAAATTTGGAGCTCAACAATCCCCTAAACTCTGCTCAGCCACCCCTCTAACTCTAGATTACACACACACACACCCTCACTGGCGCAACCACACACACACAGAACTACGTACATAACCCTGGTTTGTCCATGGTGTTACCGGCTTATCAGGGCTTTGGGGGAAGCTGGGGAGAACCACTATCACTGCAGCCAGACTGTATCCTGTAGACTGTCCTGTACTGTCTACTCTGCCTTAATGTCACAAGGCTTGCTCCATCTACTCTACTGGGTCTGCAACTCCTAAAAACACTCCTGACCTCTGAACTGATAATGTCAAAAGGGACATCATGCAGCTAGCATGCGGCATATTCACACTAGAGTTCTACAACAGTTCCACCAATGGACAGTAGTATTCATGAGCAGGATGTCTAAGTCGCAAAGCTTGCGTAAAGCTACTGTGAGCATGCTGCTTACCCAACATTCCATTTTTGTGAACTCAAGTGCAGTTCGCTTACATTTTTGTGCAGTGTGAACATTCCAAAGGAACTCAGACCCCTCAAAAAGAGCCCCCCCCCCCCCCCCCCCCCCAAAAAGCGAACTGAACTGAGACCATCTTGTGAGTTTGATTCGCTTGAAGTCTGTAGTCCAGTTCCCTTTTTTAGGGCATTGTGAATACAAAGAGAATAGTTATTTTGCTTATTTTTACCACAGAATTCATTTTAAAGAAGACTACATGTGAAAACACCCTTAGGGGCTTTCACACCAAGTTATTTTGGAGCGTTTTTTCCAAACTCTGGTGTGTTTACCCCCTTAGTTTGGTTCATTTGGAATGGTGTGAACACAATCCACACTCGAGAGAGCACTGAACAACACACCTTGGTTAGCTCAAACAAGGGTAGTTTCGCCAGATTATTTTCGTACCGTGGTGCGGTTCGCTGCAGGGGAGAACACAGTCCGGAACAAACACAGCAAAAGAACCAGGGTCACGCAGTATTATTGTTTGACCATTCTGTGAGTATAGCGGCGAATTTAGGAGCACATGCTATGCAGATTAGGGGAGACGGGGGGCTATACAGGGAATATAGGCTACTGAATAGTAGGGATGTAACGGTACACATTTGTACTAAAGATTGTTTACCCAACTTTTTAAGAAAGCCGGTTAGTTTTATATTGGATATTTTTTCATGTCATTATCTATTGAACCAAGCATGCCATGACAATGAAAATGTTATATTCTGAATCAAATGAGGAGAACAATCCACATGCAATATGAAACTAATTTTACCTTGGCACTTATCGGCTCTGTAAAATGTTAGGTCTCAAATTTTGAGCACAGACAACCGGTAGAGTAAGTTTAAATTGAATTTTATTCAACATTCTGGCTTGTAAGGAACATTTACATGATTTTGCACACACGTCTCAGGCTGTATATACCAATTATTTGTGTATTACAGCCTGATTAAATCAGACTAGGTTCATTCTTGAATGAACTAGGGCAGGTGTTTTAAAACTGGTGTCCCGGGGTACTGCAGGGGGCCGCACTTTTTAAAATACGTTTTTGGGGAAAATATTTGGGGGGAATTTTTGGTGATTTTTTTTTTTTTATGAATATCATTTGCTGGAAAACAATACCATTGCAGATACCATTTTTATTTCTCTGCGTTCAGTAGGTAGGCAGTTAGAGATAATTTCACAATCCAATGCTAACTAGCGTTAGCACAATGACTCAAACTATCCTTTTAATCTGGAGGAAATTACAGTCATTGGAGCTATTACTGGGTTTTTCCTGTATAGAAAATTCTTAGACAGGCAGTCTAAGTGGTAATTTTTGGGATGAAAAAACAGTTTCGGTGTAACCTTAAATTTACAAAACCAGATAGAAAACTACATACATTTTTAAATAATACCATCTTTGAGAAATAACAATCAAATAAAAGCTACACAGTCAGGGAGAATCTAAAAAAAAAAAAAAAAGAGGAACGAAGCATTGGAAAATTTTGATTTACAACAGCAAACTTTCCTTTATGGTGCCAAAATACAGTGTACCTTTATGTTTCTAGCTAATAGACTATGTTAAGAGTATACACTTCATAGACCACACAGTGGCGTTACAACTGCCACATTTTTATCTCTCTTGGTCGGTTTGACTCCGAGTGATGAAATTTGGCACACATGCTCAAGGATGAGTCTAGCTAACCTGTAAACGTATGGTTAAGTTTGACCACATTGTGGCGCTGTTGGGACAGGAAAAAACATTATTGCAAGCTCATTGGCCATATTGTTTCAGCTAGAGTCTTAGAAAATATTGGGTTTTACGATGTGCAACCAGATTATATACACAACATCGGTCCAGCGGTTCTGGAGAAGACGTTTATAAAGTAGTCAACTTCAAATGGTCCAAAATACATCAAAAGCATATTATATTGATTTTGAGTTCTGATATTTGGCAAGCGTTGTAAACTGTACAGAGGTAGCTTATCTTAGGCCAATGTATAGAATTTGTCCTGATGGTGGCACAGTGGGCACTAGGGATGAGACAAACTGACAATTTGCTTAATGTTTAAACTACCATTTTTTTTTTTACGGTTTTCAGTTAAAATTCTAAGAAAATTCATACAATTCCATGTTAATTTACAATGCCGAATACTGGCCTTATATGTATAACCGCTAGGACCGGGCAGTTAAGTTATATCTACCGCAACCCTCTACAGAGAGAATGCAGCTACAGTAACATGTCGATAGCAACAATTGATCAATTCTCAGGAAATAAAAGTGCATTAGGTCTGTACCATTTCATACTGTAGAATTATGCTCAGCCTTTTTTTTAAAGTATATAATAAACGTCGCTGATTGATGTGCTGCTGTGTTGTTATTTTTATGCAGTTTTTTATGATGTGGTAGCTAGATGCGTTTTATTTATACTAAATGTCTTGGGAAATCACGGTATTTAACTAACTTAAAAGTAATGTTTTAGGAGAGAGTGGTCTGTTTTAGGAGAGAGTGGTCTGCGCGCAGGCAGCAGACAAGCAGGCTGCCCTCAGCAGCTCGACATTATTTGATTTACAGTTCTGATAGCCTTGATGAATTTTAGTCCCGTTTCAGAAACGGCAATCCTTTACAGACAAGTAAGATGTCCGTTCATATCACCGGAGGTTTCGAGTAAGAAATTGAAAAAACGTAGTGTAGCCTACCCTAACAGACAAACAAACATTCCGTAGCAGGGGGAACATTAAATTCCATCTGAAAAACGTCATCGATACAGACTTAACCTGCCAGTAAAACGGTGCGGCAGGTGGTTAGAGCGTTGGACTAGTAACCGAGGGGTCGTTCTGTCCCTGAACAAAGCAGTTAATCCACTGTTCCCCTGAAAACCGTCATTGTAAATAAGAACTTGTTCTTAACGATCTTAGTTAAATACAAATACAAATAAAACAAATAAAAGACTGTCCCGAAGACATCTGTGCCAGCATATTCTACACGCAGAAGACTTGCAGGCAGAGACAGAGCGAGGGAGAGAGGCAGGAGCGTGCACATATATTTAGGTAATCTGCATCTAACAATTTGATCTATTTTGAAGTTCGTCTCTGGTTTTGAATTATGAATTGCACAACTTCCCCGGGCTTTTATAGCGTATCGGCTATAACACGGAAAACAGCAAGATGGCTAAACTGGTCTGCTAAATGATTGACAGCATAAAGTAATTTACCTGGACGTTGTCCGTTCTGAATGTTGTAGCTACCGGGAAGTAAAATTTTCCGAATGACAGTTATGACTGTTGCAGAAGTCAAAACCATTAACGTTGCAGTCCGCGTGCTTCCCCATTAATTTCGTGTCTGGTTCTTGTTCCGATTCATTCTGGGTGCGAGATAACTCCGTGTAGAACGCTAGTTTGACATTTGACAGCAATCTAAATAGATTTCTAGAAAACTTTATCTTGCACAAAGTTTTCACTCTATAGCTGATCAATTAGCACGCAAACGTTGACAGTAGTATGCAGTATATTACTCACGGCTGGACCGTGACAAAACCAAGCAAAGTGTAATTTCAAGCCACTGTAGTCTGTAATACCGTTGGGGGGGGGGAGACAGACACACGACTTCTTCTATTATGTAATGGCAGACCTCAAACGAACGTTAAAGGTAAATGCCGCCACCTACTGTACTGGAGTGTGTGGTCAATCACGGTTTATAACATTAGCTCCACATTTTTAAATGCCCCTTCAGAGAAAATGTAAAAAAGAGTCGATCTGAATTTCTGTCTTTATCCATTTTGAAAGTGCTGAACGAATAGGCCGACCTCGTTGCAGCTCGTTTGCTTGCACTTGCTTATAGATAATGATATGAGAACAAACATTATGAATTTTCTGAACATAAAATGTAATAATGTTGGTGCATGGTTCAAAAGTCAAAACTCATATTGCCGTTCTTTATTATTGAAGCACAGTGGGGTTCTTATCGACTTACACAAATCCACAAGGAGTGAGTAGAAACCACATTTGTTTAAGAAAGTCAGCCGTATCAGCAAAGGTTTTAAAAAGTCAGTAAATGGGGCTGAATGAACAGTTTCGCTGCCAGACGAGGCTCTACTGATAGCCAGGTGTAGCGGTGGTAAGGATTCACTCCATGGTGCTGAAAGCTAAGCTCATCTGTTGGGACAGCTTTATGTAGGCCATAACAGTTTGTGTGCACCGTTTGGCACCGTTATAGTGCAATTGTTGAGTTTGCCCCACTAAGATTTACATGCTAAAATCGCCACTGATACAGTGGTTTGGTATATGAAACTATAACCTAAAGTTAGTTATATGTAACTTTATAAATAAGAATTCAGAAAGTATTCAACCACCTTGACTTTTTCCACATTTTGTTACATTACAGCCTAATTCTAAAATGTATTAAATTGTTTTTCTTTCTCATCAATCTACACACAATACCCTATAATGACAAAGCAAAAACAGGTTTTTCGAAATTTTACCAAATGTATGAACATTTAAAAAAACACGAAATATCACATTTACATAAGAATTCAGACCCTTTACTCAGTACTTTGTGCACCTTGGGCAGAAATTAGAGCCTCAAGTCTTTTTGGGTATGTATAATACTATGATGCTACAAGCTTGGCACCCCTATATTTGGGGAGTTTCTCCCATTCTTCTCTGCAGATACAGTACTCTTAGACTCTTTCAGATTGGATGGGGAGCATCGCTGCACAGCTATTTTCAGGTCTTTCAAAAGAGATGTTAGATCGGGTTCAAGTCCGCGATCTGGCTGGGCCACTCAAGGACATTCAGAGACTTGTCTCGAAGCCACTCCTGCGTTGTCTTGGCTGTGTGCTTAGGGTTGTTCTACTATTAGAGGGTGAAAGTGACCCCAGTCTGAGGTCCTGAGCTCTCTGGAGCAGGTTTTCATCAAGGATGTTTCTGTACTTTGCTCCGTTCATCGTATCCTCGTCCCTGACTAGTCTCCCAGTCCCTACCGCTGAAAAACATCCCCACAGCAAGATGCTGCCACCACCATGCTTCACCATAGGGATGGTGCCAGGTTTCCTCCGGACGTGACGCTTGGCATTCAGACCAGAGTTCAATCTTGGTTTCATCAGACCAGAGAATCTTGTCTGATCATCCATTCACCTACTCTGCGTCTCACAAATACACGGTGGTTGGAACCAAAAACCTCATATTTGGACTAATCTCACAACAGGTCTAATGTCCATTGCTCGTGTTTGTTGGCCAAAGCAAGTTTCTTCTTATTATTGGTGTCCTTTAGTAGTGGTTTCTTTGCAGCAATTCGACCACAAAGGCCTGATTCATGCAGTCTCCTCTGAACTGTTGATGTTGATGTATACGCTGATTCAGTGAGCGAGTTTATTAGCAAGTGTATCGGTGACTATTAAAACCTTCCCCAACCTGAAAGTGTGGATTGATGGCAGCATTCGCGCAAAACTGAAAGAGCATTTTTAATCAGGGCAAGGCGACCGGAACCATGACCGAATACAAACAGTGTAGCCATTCCATCCGCAAGGCAATCAAACAAGCTAAGCGTCAGTATAGAGACAAAGTAGAGTTGCAATTCAATGGCTCAGACACAAGAGGTATGTGGCAGGGTCTTCAGTCAATCACGGACTACAAAAAGAAAACCAGCCCCATCGCGGAACCGATGTCTTGCTCCCAGACTAAACAACTTCTTCACTCGCTTTGAGGACAATACAGTGCCACCGACACGGCCCACAACCAAAACCTGCGGACTCTCCTAAATGTAAAACATTTAAATGTGTTAACCCTTGCAAGGCTGCCGGCCCAGACGACATCCCTAGCCGCGTCCTCAGAGCATGCGCAGGCCAGCTGGCTGGTGTGTTTATGGACATATTCAATCAATCCCTATCCCAGTCTGCTGTTCCCACATGCTTCAAGAGGGCCATCATTGTTCCATTTCCCAAGAAATCTAAGGTAACTGAGCAAAGCGACTAGCACTCACTTCCGTTATCATGAAGTGCTTTGAGAGACTAGTCAATGATCATATCACCTCCAACATACCTGACACCCTAGACCCACTCCAAATTGATTACCGCCCCAATAGGTCCACAGACGATGCAATCGCAATCACACTGCACACTGTCCTAACCCATCTGGACAAGAGGAATACCTATGTAAGAATGCTGTTCATCGACTACAGCTCAGCATTTAACACCATAGTACCCTCCAAACTCGTCTTTAAGCTCGAGACCCTGGGTCTCGACCCTGCCCGGTGCAACTGGGTTCTGGACTTTGACGGGCCACCCCTGGTGGTGAGGGTAGGAAACAACATCTCCACCCCACTGATCCTCAACACTGGGACCCCACAAGGGTGCGTTCTCAGCCCTCTCCTTTACTCCCTGTTCACCCATGACAATCATCAAGTTTGCAGACGACACTACAGTGGTAGGCTTGATTACCAACAATGACGAGACGGCCTACAGAGAGGAGGTGAGGGCCCTCGGAGTGTGGTGTCAGGAAAACAACCACACATTCAACGTCAACAAAACAAAGGAGATGATCGTGGACTTCAGGAAACAGCAGAGGGAGCACCCCCTATCTACATCGATGGGACAGCAGTGGAGAGGGTGGAAAGTTTTAAGTTCCTCGGCATTCACATCACGGACAAACTGAATTGGTCCACCCACAAAGACAGCGTGGTGAAGAAGGCGCAACAGCGCCTCTTCAACCTCAGGAGGCTGAAGAAATTTGGCTTGTCACCAAAAACACTCACAAACTTTTACAGATGCACAATCGAAAGCATCCTGTCGGGCTGTATAACCGCCTGGTACGGCAACTGCTCCACCCACAACCGCAAGGCTCTCCAGAGGGTAGTGAGGTCTGCACAACGCATCACCGAGGGCAAATTACCTGCATTCCAGGACACCTACACGGACAACAACCACCCGAGCCACTGCCTGTTCACCCCGCTATCATCCAGAAGGCGAGGTCAGTACAGGTGCATCAAAGCTGGGACCGAGAGACTGAAAAACAGCTTCTATCTCAAGGCCATCAGACTGTTAAACAGCCATCACTAACATTAGAGGCTGCTGCCAACATACTGATTCAAATTTCTAGCCACTTTAATAATTAAAAATTGGATGTAATAAATGTATCACTAGTCACTTTAAACAATGCCACTTTCTATAATGTTTACATACCCTACATTACTCATCTCATATGTATATACTGTACTTTATACCATCTACTGCATCTTGCCTATGCCGTTCGGCCATCGCTCATCCATATATTTACATGTACATATTCTCAATATTCTCATATTCCCTTTACACTTGTGTGTCTAAGGTAGTTGTTAGATTGTTAAATTGTTAGATTACTTGTTAGATATTACTGCATGGTCGGAACTAGAAGCACAAGCATTTCGCTACACTCGCATCAACATCTGCTAACCATGTGTATGTGACCAATAAAATTTGATGTGATTTAATTTGATTTGTTGAGATGTGTCTGTTACTCTGTGAAGCATTTATTTGGGCTACAATCTGAGGCTGGTAACTCTAATGAACTTATCCTCTGCAGCAGAGGTACCTCTGGGTCTTCCTTTCCTGTGGCAGTCCTCGTGAGAGCCAGTTTCATCAAAGCGCTTGATGGTTTTTGCGACTGCACTTGAACAAACGTTCAAAGCTCTTGACATTTTCAGAATTGACTGACCTTCATGTCTTAAAGTAATGATGGACTGTTGTTTCTCTTTGCTTATTTGAGCTGTTTCTTGCCATAATATGGACTTGATCTTTTACTAAATAGGGCTTCTGTATACCAACCCTACCTTGCCACAACTGATTGGCTGAAACGCATTAAGAAGAAAATTAATTCCACGTTTTAATTGAAATGCATTCCCGGTGACTACATCATGAAGCTGGTTGAGATAATGCCAAGAGTGTGCAAAGCTGTCATCAAGACAAAGGGTGGCTACTTTGAAGAATCTCAAAAATAAAATATATTTAGATTTGTTTAACACTTTTTTGGTTACTACATGATTCCATGTGTTATTGCATAATTTTGATGTATTCATTATTATTCTACAATGTAGAAAATTGTCAAAAATAAAGAAAACCCCTTGAATGAGTAGGTGTGTCCAAACTTTTGACTGGTGCTGTAAGTAATTGCTTGGCTTCAATGTCAAAATATATGCATAGCATTCACACATAGGGGCTAGGCCTATTGTAAATTGCATTATGGCTGAGCATGGACATGCCAAACATAGTCAATAAGCAAGATTAAATTCATTATTGATAAGGCCTAAAAAGAGAGTAAATTATTATAATCAAATTCTAAACTTGTTTTAATAGGCTGTGTCGAAATACACTTTCAGGCACCATTAATTGCTCCATTAAAGGCATATAATATTAAAATGCAGACTATGGAAGGTTTTATACAACGGGTGGGTCTAGTCCTGGATGCTGATTGGTTAAAACTGCATTCCAGCCTGTGTCTATTCCACAAGTTACCACCGGCTAAATCTATGACGATGAAATGCCTACTTACCACAGGAGATTGGTTGCACCTTAATTGGGGAAGACGGACTCGTGGTAATGGCTAGAGGGGAATAAATGGAATGGTATCAAATACATCAAACACATGGTTTGATGCCATTCCATTCTCGCCGTTCCAGTCACTATTATGAGCCGTCCTCCCCTCAGCAGCCTTCACTGCTATTTACTCTGTTCTATCTGACTGCTCAATCCACGATCTCATCAGCTCAGTCAAGCAATTTATATACTAGATCTACACTGTAAAAAGCATCTAGACATTATCTCCCATTTCTTTTAGATTGGCATTTTATTTTTTTTTAAACGCTGATTTTTGTAACAGTGTTTCAATATTGAATTTCAATCTCCATGTGTCTTATGGTAATGAACATGTCGAGAGTCGGGATGGGACAGATAGGCTGGCAGCTTTTGTCATCCAGTCGAAATCATGAAAGCATCATTTTTATGGATACAGAATATACAAAGAAATGTCGATAGAAAAACAGGAAATGCAGCTAGTTTGCTGTCATTCCAGCTTCAGTTTGAAGTGAATGTGTTAGGTGTGTAGTTAGCCATCTGTTCTGAGCAGTGGACTGGGTAGAGAGCAAACGTTCTATGCCAGGCGAAGTATAGTGTAGTATATGAATTAGGCCTTTTAAAATTAGCCTACAGTCCATCTCTGCAGCTGCCGCTTCCTAGTAATGTAAGTTATGTCGATTACTTGAATATGGTTTATTGTGAGGTTAATAACTGATAACTAGCTTAATTATGGGCAACAAAACATATTGTTTTCTGTCACGTACTGACCTTTATTTCCGTTGTTTTGTATTTATTTAGTATGGTCAGGGCGTGAGTTGGGTGGGTAGTCTATGTTTGTTTTTCTATGTTTTGGGGCATTTCTATGTTTTCGGCCTAGTATGGTTCTCAATCAGAGGCAGGTGTCATTAGTTGTCTCTGATTGAGAATCATACTTAGGTAGCCTGGGTTGCACTGTTTGTTTGTGGGTGATTGTCTATGTTGATGGCTTGTTTCAGCACAGTCCATATGATTAGCTTCACGGTTGTTATTTTGTTTACTGGTTTTGTATAGTTTTCAGTGTTCACTACTTTCTTTATTAAAGATTGACCATGGACACTTACCACGCCGCGTATTGGTCCTCAGATCCATCTCGCCTCTCCTCTTCAGATGAAGCGGAGGACGGCCGCGGACAGAATCACCCACCAACCAAGGACCAAGCGGCGTGGTAGAAAACAGCGACGACAGCAGCAGCAACAACAGCGGCCGGTATCACAGGACTCCTGGACATGGGAGGAGATACTGAACGGAGAGGGACCCTGGGCACAGGCTGGGGAATATCGCCGCCCCAAAGCAGAGTTGGAGGCAGCGAAAGCTGAGCGGCGGCGATATGAGGAGGCAGCACGGCAGTGCGACAGGTACGAGAGACAGCCCCAAAAAATTTTTTGGGGGGGCACACGAGGGGTGGAGCTGAGCCAGGTAGCAGACCTGCGCTCACTCCTCGTGCTTATTATAAGCAGCGCGATACTGGGCAGGCACCGTGTTATGCGGTTAAGCACACGGTGTCGCCAGTACGTGTCCATAGCCCGGTGCGCTATAGGACAGCCTCCCGAGAGTGTCATGCGAGTGCGGGCATCGAGCCAGGGCGTATGGTGCCTGCTCAGCGGGTCTGGTCGCCGGTACGCAGTTTTGGTCCAGGGTATCCTGCGCCGGCTCTGCGTGCTGTGTCTCCGGGGCGCTGGGAGGGTGCAGTGCGTCCTCTGCCTGCGCTCCGCTCGTGCCGGGCGAATGTGGGAGTGGAGCCTAAGGGAGAGGTGCGTGTAGTAAGCACTAGATCTCCCGTGCTTACCCACAGCCCGGTTCAACCTGTGCCTGCACTCTGGAGGGTCCGGGCTAGAGTGGTTATCCAGCCTGGGGAGGTGGTGCCAAGGTTGCGCACCAGAGCTCCAGTGCTCCCCCACAGCCCGGTCCTTCAGGTGCCTCCTCCTAACCCCAAGCCTCCTGAAGGGCTCCCCAGCCTGGTGGTTCCTGTGGCAGCCCCACGCACCAGGCTGTCTCTCTGTCTCCTCCCTGCCGGAGCCTCCCGCCTGTCCAGCGCCGCTGCCGGAGCCTCCCGCCTGTCCGGCGCCGCTGCCAGAGCCTCCCGCCTGTCCGGCGCCGCTGCCGGAGCCTCCCGCCTGTCCGGCGCCGCTGCCGGAGCCCCTCTGCCCCGAGCAGCTGCCCCTCTGCCCCGAGCAGCTGCCCCACCTCTGTCCCGAGCTGCCCCTCTGTCCCAAACAGCCCCTCTGTCCAGTGGGGTCATTGAGAAGGGTGGCCATGGTGAGAAAGCCACGGAGGCGGACAATAAGGCGGACTAAGACAATGGTGAAGTGGGGTCCGCGTCCCGCGCCAGAGCCGCCACCGCGGACAGACGCCCACCCAGACCCTCCCCTATAGGTCAAGGTTTTGCGGCCGGAGTCCGCACCTTTGGGGGGGGTACTGTCACGTTCTGACCTTTATTTCCGTTGTTTTGTATTTATTTAGTATGGTCAGGGCGTGAGTTGGGTGGGCAGTCTATGTTTGTTTTTCTATGTTTTGGGGCATTTCTATGTTTTCGGCCTAGTATGGTTCTCAATCAGAGGCAGGTGTCATTAGTTGTCTCTGTTTGAGAATCATACGTAGGTAGCCTGGGTTGCACTGTTTGTTTGTGGGTGATTGTCTATGTTGATGGCTTGTTTCAGCACAGTCCATATGATTAGCTTCACGATTGTTATTTTGTTTACTGGTTTTGTATAGTTTTCAGTGTTCACTACTTTCTTTATTAAAGATTGACCATGGACACTTACCACGCCGCGTATTGGTCCTCAGATCCATCTCGCCTCTCCTCTTCAGATGAAGAGGAGGACGGCCGTGACAGTTTTCATTATAGCAATAGCAAGCTTACCTCCGGGTCCTCATCTTCACACTCTCCCTCTAAAACTGGGCAGGACATAGTCTGTGCGAACAGATATAGCATTTTTTAAACAAATAAATAAATACATTTGGAAGAAGCATTTGACTCGCCTCTTTAGGCAGCACAGAAGGGTTTACATCAACAAGAGCACGGCAGGCCAGGGCTTACGATTGGGATAGCCTGCCCATTGCAGTGTGTAATGCAGCGTAGCCTAGTTTTATATACACCATCCCAGCAGTGCAAAAACTCGGGAAGGAAGTACATTTTTCTTAGAAATACAACTTTGCCCTGTACTTCTCCGAACGTGCTCTTCATATAGCCTAGGCCTATAGCCTATTGTACAGGCTATGGATAATTTGATTGAGAACACACTAGGCACACTTGATATCGCGTGTCCATTAGAGAATCAGGGATGAGGGTCAGCATCGGATAGAAGAGGTCCGCTAAGCTAGATGCTGCAGGGTATAGGTGGTTGTCTGCACTCTTAATCTGTGACATCAACATACAGGTCAAGGAAAACAAACATTGACGCTGATGGCCTTTCCATGTCCGGCCATGGATGATGAAGATTTTCAGAAGTGTGACGAGAGAGTGGCAAGACTGATGTCCAGGACAAAGGAGGCTCCTGATTGGGATGCGGTAACCCCTGAAGTTTGGGCAGCAGCCCATCGAAGGCATCACGTAAAGATAAATACACTCCGTGTCTTGGGAATAGAGGAAGACGGCGTGGAAGATCATGAAGAGCCGTATGGTGTCATTTATATAATACTCTGCAGAGAAAGTGCCATCCCAGATAGATTCGAGATGCCGGAGCCTTGGCAGCCAGCCTTACCAGGACTTATGCTGGAAGATTGGACCCGTCTTCAGCAGGAGGGCATGACCTTGAGGGGTCACCAGGGTCATCCAACTGGTGGAGGATGGACAGAGACTTGACGAGCAGGGAAGGAGAATGGAACAACCAGAAGTCAGAGTGCTTCTCTGAGTGTGGCCAAGTTCAGTCTGAATAGAAATGTCCTCCATCGCAGAGGAATGATGAAACACGTGATCAGCTGGTGATTCCTTACAGTAATAGCGCTCAAGCTCTACAGGGTATCCATGATGAAGTTGGGGACATGGGTGACGAAAGAACCTTGGATCTGGCCAGAGCTCACTTCTACTGGCGAGTGATGTGTAACTTAAGTGCAAAACCTGCAAGAGACGTGTGTTACCAAAGTCCAGAGTGCAAAAGGCTGCCAAACTTGTGAACAAAAATGTTTCTTGTCCAATGGAGCTCTTGTGCATGGACTTAACAGTGGAACCAGGCTCTGGAGACGTTCTGAACATTTTGACATTGACTGACCACTTTACAAAGTATCCTTTCGTCTATCCAACAAAAGATCAGACAGCTAAAACTGTGGCAAACGACCTGTGGGAGAACGCGATATGCAACTTCGGTTTTCCAAACAGAATACATACTGATCAAGGAGCAAATGTTTAATCAGAACTGATTTCAGAATTGTGCAATATATCAGGAACTAAGTTTCGCACTACACCATATCGTCCCAGGGGCAATCCAGTGGAGAGATTTAACAGAACTCTGCTAGATATGTTAGGCACTCTCTCGGATCAAAGAAAGGAAAACTGGAGGAAGTATGTTTGCCACCTTGTCCACACGTACAACTGTGCACGTACTGACACCATAGGTTAAACACCCTTCTTTTTTATGTTTGGGAGGCAGCCTAGAGTCCTGATCGATCTTTGCTTCGACATAGATCCAGCGGGACACAACCACAAGACTCAAAAGTATGTACAGGTTCTCTGTCAAAGACTGAAACATGCTTACAAGTGCGCCATGGAGGAAACCGAGAGGTCACAATCCGCCAACAAAGGTGGGATTGTGGCATCAATGGAAGGAGATCGCTTGCTGATACGAAATGTAAATCTGTGTGGGAAGCAGAAGCTGGCAAACCGGTGGGAGCCTAAAGTTCACATTGTAGTCAGACAGATCGGAGAAGATCTTCCTGTGTATATGGTCCACCCTGAAGATGATGATAGTGGACCAGAGAGTTCTGTTCATCGTGATTTACTCCTGCCTTGTGGTTTTATATCCAGTCAGGCAGATGATGCTAAAGTTGCTCCAGCACAGCCTGAGAGAATGAGTACAAGACAGTCGGCAAATGAGGAGAGCAAAGATGAGTTTACTCATCTTACAGGGTCCAAAGATTCCATATTTCCACAGACATTGTCAGGAGCTGATACCATGGAATGTCCCAATGAGTGACACTGAAGAAGCTGCAATGGAAATGAACCAAAGCAACGCTGGTGAAGAGAGAGAGGTGACACCAGCTACTCCAGTATGTCGAAGGTCAACGAGAGTGAGGAGACAACCTACTCACTTGAAGGATTTCCATGTGTTCTCTCAGATGGTCTCCAGAGAAGGGACAAGTACTGTAAATGCAGTTCTTGTGAAGAAATAAGAACATGCATTCAGCAACTGCTTAATGCATTAACAACAAGCTGTGAATGCATTACCCTTTTTTATGAGCTTATAATATAAACCACAACGTGAAAGGTGCTGTTTACTTGACTTTTAATCATGTCAGCACATGTAACAGCAGTTTACAGCACTTTTTTTTGTTCCTTTTGCTTCCTCTCCCCTATTCACTTAAATGATATTTCTTTATTTCCTATGGGCTTCACCAGAGTACCCCCTAGTGGCTGGAATGCAACTGTATTAAGCCCCTTACAACACCCCCCCTGCAAAAACGAAATGTTGTCCCAAACATTTCACTGGCCTCAAAGGTCATGGGTGACCCCAATGAATCCGTGTCCACTTCATCATGAGATTATTGAGTCCCTGAGCCCTCAGCTGTTTCCATATTTAACCCTGTCCTCGCTGAGCTCTCCCTGAGGACTGTTTGGCACTCCTTCACAGTGAAGTTTCTATCAGTCTGGCCCCGTTCCTCACTATTGTCTGATACTAGCTGTGTGCTACTCTGTTTGCTCTCTTCATCCCTACGTGGCCTATTAATGAATACTGGATAAGAATCCTCATCTCTCAGACTCAGCCTCTCCCCATTTTGCTGCTTTTGCTGGGGTGGTTCCCAGGTTGTTTCAACAGGTTCCTCAAATGGTAGGGAATTACATGACATATTGGCATATTGCGATGCAGAACCTGTGCCCTGCCTGTACCCCTCTCGGGTTTGACCTCATAGACAGTGCTGTCATCACCTTTCCTGGTACCACCACGTGGATTTGGTCTTCCCGGTGTGATCTTAGCTTTCCCGGCCCCCCACGTTCTGACATGTTCCTCACCAGTATACGATCCCTGAGACCAGAACCGAACTAATTTTCTTCCGATCGTAGTAGGCTTTTCCCTTTGCCGTTGATTTCTCCATGTTTCAAATGGTGATGTCATAGGCTTCCGCCATCTTTTGCTGCCACTTCTTAGCATAATCCTGGTATGATTTCTCCTGTTCCTTTATCTGTAACCCAAAGACAAGGTCAACAGGTAGCAGTGGAGCCTTTCCAAATAGCAGGAAATACAGTGAGAACCCAGTAGCATCACTGGTGGTACATTTAAACTCAGCAAAAAAAGAAACGTCCTCTCACTTCTCAACAACACTGTCAACAATTTCAGCAAACTTAACATGTATAAATATTTGTATGAACATAACAAGATTCAACAACTGAGAGGAACAACATAAACTGAACAAGTTCCACAGACATGTGACTAACAGAAATTGAATAATGTTGATTTTGAGGGGGTCAAAATCAAAAGTAACAGTCAGTATCTGGTGTGGCCACCGGCTGCATTAAGTACTGCAGTGCATCTCCTCCTCATGGACTGCACCAGATTTGCCAGTTCTTGCTGTGAGATGTTACCCCACTCTTCCACCAAGACACCTGCAAGTTCCCGGACATTCCTGTAGCGCCATCTTAGGCGTCTCACAGTACGGACATGCAATTTATTGCCCTGGTCACATCTGCAGTCCTCATGCCTCCTTGCAGCATGCCTAAGGCACGTTCACGCAGATGAGAAGTGACCCTGTTCATCTTTGTTTTGGTGTTTTTCAGAGTCAGTATAAAGGCCTCTTTAGTGTCCTAAGTGTTCATAACTGTGACTTTAATTGCCTACTTTCTGTAAGCTGTTAGTGTCTTAACGACCGTTCAACAGGTGCATGTTCATCAATTGTTCATTGAACAAGCATGGGAAACCGAGTTTAAACCCTTTACAATGAAGATCTGTGAAGTTATTTGGATTTTTATAAAGTATTATAATTATATGGATGAATGACCTTGTTCAGATAATTCATCTAGTGTGCGCAACATTGACAACAGTGTACGGTTAAATCTTTCCACCGGATTCCCCTGTGGATGATATGGAGAGGTTCTGGAATTGGCTCTTCCCGTACAGTTCTGCAAGGCTCTGAATAACTGATTTTCAACCTCTCTTCCCTGATCATGATGGATTTTTAACACAAAGCCAAACTTTGGGAAAAAATTAGCGAAAAGCTTTTTTTGCTGCAGTTTCCCCTGACTTATTTCTGGTGGGGTAGGCTTGTGCAAATTTTGTTAAGCCTATCTAAAATAACTCAAATGTCCTCGTAGCCCCTCTGCTCTTCTCCAAATGCACATAGTCAATTGAAATCATCTGGAAAGGAGCTGTAGCTCATACATGTTGCATTGGGGCCCTAGCTATTACACTGGGTTTCTTTTGTTTGATACACATACACACTTTAGTGATAGTGTCCAATGTCATGTTGCATGCGCGGCCAATTAAAGCGGTCTCATGCTCAACACTCTTTCTGTTCCTATATGGGCCATTTCAGTGTGTAAGTACTTGTAAATCAGTGTTCTATACTGACTTGGAACCACAACTTGTGTCCTTTTTGCTGTTACAGTCGGTCTGTAACTGTGCCCCCCCACCATGACAGCTCATCTTGCACTGATGGCCTTGGTGTGACCGTGGATATTCACGTTACACAGTCATTCTGTTGACTCTGAACATTATTGAGGGTTGCTTTTACCATCTCAGGTGAGTGTTTCTCTGTGCATTCTTCCACGTAATGTTCAGCATGCAAAGGTGAGCGTGACACAAAGTCTGCGTCAGTGTTTACCTTTCCAGGACGATACTTCAGTGTGAGATTAAAGTCAGACAGCTCCGCCACCCAGCGATGGCCGGTTGCAATTCAGCCTTGCCGTAGTTAGTACATTTGTCAAGGGTTTATTATCACTGTACACTGTCACAGAGGGAGTATAAAATAGGCACTCAACACCGCTCAGTCACTGCCAGTTTGAGGGCCAATAATTCCAGTTTCCCTGAGTGTCGGTCATAGTTTCTCTCTGCTTGTGTCAGGGTGAGGGAGCCGTATCCAATGACCCCACTTTGTCGTTGGTATAACATACCCCCCAATCCCTCTTCGGAGGCATCAACA